>NC_081184.1:8201347-8364685 GCF_029867415.1 Vicia villosa | reverse complement strand
GGCGATCTATGACTCAACATCGAAAGAAGATCTCGTGCGATCCTCTACACTTTGGAAGGAATAAGATCTCGTGGCGATCTATGACTCAACATCGAAAGAAGATCTCGTGCGATCCTCTACACTTTGGAAGGAATAAGATCTCGTGGCGATCTATGACTCAACATCGAAAGAAGATCTCGTGCGATCCTCTACACTTTGGAAGGAATAAGATCTCGTGGCGATCTATGACTCAACATCGAAAGAAGATCTCGTGCGATCCTCTACACTCTGGAAGGAATAAGATCTCGTGGCGATCTATGACTCAACATCGAAAGAAGATCTCGTGCGATCCTCTACACTTTGGAAGGAATAAGATCTCCTGGCGATCTATGACTCAACATCGAAAGAAGATCTCGTGCGATCCTCTACACTTTGGAAGGAATAAGATCTCGTGGCGATCTATGACTCAACATCGAAAGAAGATCTCGTGCGATCCTCTACACTTTGGAAGGAATAAGATCTCGTGGCGATCTATGACTCAACATCGACTCGACAACAGGGGTCAAAAGAAGACATTGTGTCAGACGCTCATCAGAAACTGAGGATACCTCGTATCGGCACCGTGGCTTAAAAGTGTTTGTAGTGTGATAGCAGATATCAGGCAAAGTTTGTACAGGTAACAACTTTGAGGGGATGGGTCATTGTTCTGATTCAACATTAGCTCCTATTATCTGGCTCATGCTTTGTATGCATGCTTGAGTTTTTTATGGCGTAATGTTCCATTTTGATGGATATGCTACGCTTTTGGGGATGCAAATGCTATATGCAATGGATTCTATATGCGAAGAGTGCCAACCAAAGGTCCTCGGTGGAACCGGAGAGTAGGATCATTGGGGTCCGTTGCCTTGTGATCTTGAACCATCATCGTGAATTGATATTGGAACCCTACAGTACCAAAGATTATTAGTAACTGCGTTGAGGGTTGGAATATAGCCCTGCTGGGGATGAAACGATTTTGCTCGACTTTCCTTACATCCTAAGCTGCTTGGGGAATCACGAGTTTTGAGAGACCGCTCTTCGTCCGTCATATGGAAGAGGGATATGGACTTTTTCAGGTGCCCCATGCTTACCAGTACTGGTGAATTATACTCCGGATCTTTCACGTGGGATGATGATGACCTTGGTGACACATCATGAGCCAAGATGGCGGCTAGAACCTGCAACCTGCACAGAAAACGACATTTGGATGCAATTGGTGCCCCTTAGAGCACTTTTATGTTTATGTAACATCATGTTTCGTTTTGATTTTGTGATGATTGCCCCCATGTTCTCAATGCAATGTTTAATAACGAATTAAATCACATCTCGCATGCGAAAAAGAAAGAAAGAAAGAAAGCTTCTGCATCAAAAGATCATTTTATTGGTGGGATGCCTGTGAACAGGCTTCTGTACAAGGAAGCAACTCCTAAATGAGGTAGTTGCGAAAAAGAAAATACAAATGCAAAGAGCAAAATGGCAAAGAGAAATGCTCGGATTTCCACTAAAACTGATATTGCTACAGTTCCCATATCCTCGATCCTCTCAATGCTTTGCTTCAGAAGGGTAGTGGTTAGATTGATCTGTCCGCTCTGCCAAGGGCGTATAGTGGTCTTTGTGAAGGATATTCAGACTGCAGCCTCTCGCTTTTGATCCCCAACTTTTGCCTGGATCGCCCTTTCGGGTTTTCAATCCAGCGGGATGCCCCTTTTTGCCTAAGTCGCCCTTTCGGGTTTTCAACTTAGCGGGCTATTCTTTTTTTTGTTTTATCCCTAATTTTTGCCCAAACCCTTTTGGTTTGCCGGGATGCCCTTATTTTTGCCTAGGTACGTCGACCTAGCGGGTCTTTTATGCGTAGTATTTTTTGACTGAGTCTGAATTGACTGGAAGCGGAACGTCTTCCCCATCCATCTTTGTCAGGATTAAAGCACCCCCTGAAAATGCTTTCTTCACAATATACGGTCCCTCATAGTTGGGAGTCCATTTGCCCCTTGGATCAGTGTGAATTGGCAAGATCTTCCTTACGACTAGGTCACCTGTGTGGAATTCTCGAGGCCGAATTTTCTTGTCATACGCTTTCTTGATCTTCTTTTGGTATAACTGGCCATGGCAGATGGCGGATAAGCGTTTCTCCTCGATCAGATTGAGATGGTCAAGCCTCGTTTGGACCCATTCTGTTTCATCGAGTTTGGCGTCCATCAAGACTCTTAACGAAGGAATCTCCACTTCGACAGGTAGTACGGCCTCCATACCGTAGACAAGAGAGAAGGGAGTTGCCCCAGTCGAAGTACGAACCGAAGTTCTATAGCCATGCAAAGCAAATGGCAACATCTCATGCCAATCTTTATACGTTCTGACCATCTTCTGGACAATCTTCTTTATGTTCTTGTTAGCAGCTTCGACTGCGCCATTCATCTTTGGCCGATAGGGTGATGAATTGTGATGTTCAATCTTGAACTCTTCACATAACTCCGCCATCATCTTGTTATTAAGATTGGACCCGTTATCAGTGATGATCTTGTTTGGAACCCCGTATCGGCATATGATCTCTTTCTTGATGAAGCGAGTAACGACTTGCTTGGTTACGTTCTTGTAAGAAGCAGCTTCAACCCATTTGGTGAAGTAGTCGATAGCAACAAGAATAAATCTGTGCCCATTCGAAGCTTGCGGCTCAATTCGTCCGATCATGTCTATGCCCCACATAGCAAAGGGCCAAGGCGATGTCAAGACATTCAGAGGAGTCGGAGGAACATTAATTCTGTCAGCATACACTTGACATTTGTGACATTTCTTCACGTACACATAACAATCACTTTCAATCGTCATCCAATAATATCCCGCTCGCAAGATCTTTTTGGCCATAGAATGTCCACTGGAATGAGTTCCAAAAGATCCTTCATGAATTTCCCGCATGATCAATTCTGCTTCGTGTCTATCCACGCATCTGAGCAAAACTGAATCATAGTTTCTTTTGTACAGGACGTCTCCAGACAAGAAGAATTTGGATGCTAACCTTCGAAGCGTTCGCTTATCACCAATCGTAGCATCTTCGGGATACTCTTGCTTCTCAACATACCTCTTGATGTCGTAATACCATGGCTTTTCATCATACACATCTTCAGTAGTGAGACAATGAGCAGGGAATGCATGGGCAGGCTCTTTGTAACGGAGGATCGTTATGTCTGGCACTTCTTTAGGGGAGCTAACTCTGAACATAGCCGCCAAAGTAGCCAAAGCATCTGCCAATTGATTTTCCTCTCGGGGGATGTGATTGAAGGTGATTTCCTCGAAAGCGGGCAACAACTCCAAGATATAGTCCTTGTAAGGAACTAAATTGGGGTGTCGTGTCTCCCAATCACCTCTCACTTGATGTATAACCAAGGCAGAATCCCCATAAACCTCAAGGATCTTGATTCTCATATCAATGGCTGCTTCGAGACCCATTATGCAAGCTTCGTATTCTGCGACATTGTTCGTGCAATCAAAGCATATTCTAGCGGTGAAAGGGATGTGAGTTTGATGAGGAGAAGTCAAAACCGCCCCAATACCATGGCCCATAGCATTTGATGCACCATCGAACGTGAGAGTCCATCGCTCCCCTGGTTCGGGTCCTTCATTATCATCTAGTTTCATGATATCTTCATCAGGAAAGTCAAACTTCATTGACTGATACTCTTCTAATGGCTGATGAGCAAGATGATCTGCAAGGACACTTCCTTTGATGGCCTTCTGTGTGACATACTGGATGTCGTATTCTGATAAAAGCATTTGCCATCGGGCTAGTCTTCCTGTAAGAGCCGGCTTTTCAAAGATGTACTTTATCGGGTCCATTTTGGAGATCAATAGAGTGGTATGAGTCAACATATACTGCCTCAGTCGGCGAGCAGCCCATACCAAAGCGCAGCAAGTTTTCTCGAGTAGTGAGTAGCGGGATTCACAATCGGTAAACTTTTTGCTCAGGTAATAAATGGCGCACTCTTTTCGACCAGACTCGTCATGTTGGCCCAACACACACCCCATAGATCCTTCAAGCACAGTTAAGTACATAAGAAGCGGCCTCCCAGGAACCGGAGGCATAAGAACTGGTGGCTCTTGGAGATACTGCTTGATCTTTTCGAAGGCTTCCTGACAATGATCATCCCAACGGATATCCTGATTTTTGCGCAGCAGTTTGAAGATGGGTTCACAGGTGTCAGTGAGATGAGAGATGAACCTGGCTATGTAATTCAATCTCCCAAGGAACCCTCGAACTTCTTTTTCATTCTTCGGTGCTGGCATATTCTGTATTGCTCTTACTTTATCAGGGTCGACCTCAATCCCTCGTTGGCTCACAATGAATCCAAGTAATTTTCCAGATCGCACTCCAAAAGTGCACTTGTTTGGATTAAGCCTCAACTTGAATTTACGCAAACGGGCAAACAGTTTCTCAAGATATACCAAGTGTTCCTCCTCAGTTTGGGATTTTGCAATCATATCATCGACGTACACCTCAATCTCTTTATGGATCATATCGTGGAATAGAGTCACCATTGCTCGTTGATATGTTGCACCAGCATTCTTAAGACCAAAAGGCATCACCTTATAACAATACGTACCCCACGGAGTTGTAAAAGTAGTCTTGGTCATATCTTCAGGAGCCATCTTTATTTGATTATAGCCAGAAAAACCATCCATGAAGGAGAACACCGAATACTGAGCAGTGTTGTCGACTAGCACATCAATATGAGGCAGAGGGAAATCATCCTTCGGACTTGCCCTATTCAAATCTCGGTAGTCAACACACATGCGTACCTTTCCGTCCTTCTTAGGAACGGGTACTATGTTTGCAATCCAAGGAGGATATTCACATACTGATAAGAAGCCTGCCTTCAACTGTTTTTCAACTTCCTCCTTGATTTTTAAAGCCATATCAGGTCGAGTTCTTCGTGGTTTCTGCTTTACAGGCGGACATTCTGGTTTGAGCGGTAACCTGTGCATAACTATATCTGTGTCTAAACCAGGCATGTCTTCGTATGACCAGGCGAAGATGTCAACATACTCTCGGAGCAGCTCAATCAACCTTCTCTTTACATCATCTTGCAAAGCGGCCCCTATCTTGACTTCTCTCTTTGCTTCTTCTGAACCGAGGTTGATGATTTCTATGGCTTCCTGATGTGGCTGAATAGATTTCTCCTCTTGTCTCAAGAGTCTTGCCAATTCCTCAGGGACTTCACAATCTTCCCCACTATCCTCATCAGCTTGGTCAATTGGATTCTCAAGGATATTAAGACGTGGAACTGTAACATTATCATTTTTGATGGAATTCGAGCCGGATCTGCACGATGGGTGATTTATGCCTTAGAATGCAACACATAAAAAGAAAAGGGAAAAGAAAAGCTTTGCCATTTTTGAAAAAGTTTTTAAAGTAAAAAAAACAAAAATGAAAGAAATGGAACAGTAATTGCATGCGAAGATATGATTTTCATTCAATATTAAACAAATTGAAACAACATGGGGGCCCTTCTTTATACAAGCGGTCAAAATGCTTAGGGCGAAGCATATGACTTATCGAAACAAGAAAATTACATCTCCATAAAAGTGACTCTGGGGACGTCCAAGATAGTCCAATTGTTGAGCTCCTGTCCAGGCGCAGCATGGCAAATGAATCTGGAGAGATCTTCTTCATCATCATCATCCACGGCGAGAACCTGACTTCCAGAACTGGTGCTTGCACTGACGAACACTTGAGAAATGGGGGGAATCACCTTCTTTCCAGGAATTATGCTGAGCTGAGTAGAAGAAGATGGTTGATACCCAAGGCCATACTTGTCTCGCTTCTCATGAACATCAATCAGCTTGCCCCAGGCACTATGGGGAGTACCAGCTTCCAAGAAGGCCTTAGCATCATTCAGAGACGAGAGGGGCGCTCCGAGTTCCTTCTTATTCTCAACCACAGGGAGTTTATCGACCGACACAATCTCTAATGCCTGAAAAGGTGTCTCTTGTATCTCTCCTTCCACTTCAACATAACGATATGACGCCAGATTATTGACTATCAAATCCTCTTCATCAGTGATCACAACAATCTTGTCATTCACAACAAATTTCAAACACTGATGGAGGGTAGATGTCACAGCCCCAGCAGCATGGATCCAAGGACGACCCAAGAGGCAAGTGTATGAAGGACGTATATCCATAACGTAGAAGGCAATATAGAACATGTGGGGACCAATCAAGACAGGCAGATCAATTTCCCCTTCTACGGACCTTCTGGAACCATCAAACGCTCTGACACTCATAGTGCACGGTCTCATCATAACCCCATCCATACTCAGCTTAAACAAAGTAGTCTTGGGCATCACATTAAGAGAAGAACCTGTATCAATCAGAACTCGAGACAATACAGCATCCAGACACTTGACTGAGATATGTAATGCTTTGTTATGTGCCCTACCCTCAGGTGGGAGTTCATCATCGGAGAAACCCAAACAATTACCAGCAGCAATGTTGGTCACAACCCCTTCAAACTGAGGCACGGTAATATCTTGAGTTACGTGAGCGGAAGCCAGAACTTTCATCAGAGCATCACGATGAGCTTCAGAATGCACCAAGAGAGACAAGATGGAGATCTTGGCTTGGGTCTGATCAAGTTGGTCAATCACTTTGTAATCACTCTTCTTAATGATCTTCAAGAGTTGCTCGGCATCTTGTGCATTACGTGTTGCAGGAGGGTCAACAGCAACTTGCTTTCCTTTTGCTTGTGCACTAGCCTCTTTATCGGTTTCTTTAGGAGGCGGAGGAGGAGCAGCAAAGATTCGACCACTACGGGTTATGCCACTAGTGCCAGCAATATTTGTGATACTCGAAGTGCCCACTGGAGGACAGTCAAACTTCTTCCCTCGAATATACACGGCATTATAACTCCAAGGAACAGCCTTAGAATCATTCACAGGAGAAGGAACAAGAGACGAGGTTGAAGGAGTCGAAGGAACTTTTGGAACCTGAATAACCAACGGAGTCCTCGGAGCCTGAATGACCAAGGGAGTACTCGGAGCACGAATGACCAAAGGAGTATTCTGATTCTTTGACACCTCAGCAGGATAGTAAGGTATCTCTAGAGTAGCCACATCTTCGACAGGAACGACCCTTTCCACTCTAAGAACACCTTCGTCCATTAGTTTCTGGATTTCTTCTTTCAACCTAATGCATTCCTCAGGGTTAGAAGAACATTGCAAACAGTAGTCATGTAGCTCACACAAAACCTTTTGTTGCATAAGATATTCTCTGACAACTGCTAGCGGCATCCTTACCTCATTAACATCATTTACTAGGATCTGATCATCACATAACTCAATAGCATTGGTCGCACCAGCATGAGGAGGCATAGGATTATTCTGCACATTGGGACCAGTGGGGGCGAATGAGATAAGCTTGTCGTCAAGGAGATCCTGAACCTTCAATTTGAATGCTCTACACTTTTCAATAGTATGGCCTGGAGCCCCTGAATGAAATTCACATCGAGCATTAACATCATAACCAGGAGGGAGAGGACTAGGCGGAGGCCCAAGTTCACGGAGTTGTACCAATTGGCCAGCAAGCAACTGAGGGAGGAGTTGGGCATATGACATTGGAACCGGATCAATACGCCTATCTTGGAATCTTGTTCTTTGTGGGCCCCTTTGACCTTGAGGTCTAGGGTTCTGTTGACGATTCTGAGGAGCAGCAGCCTGTTGTTGTGGTACGAAAGGCTGTTGGGGTGCCATCCATGGTTGTGGGAGAGCGGCAGCATATGCCTGGGGGACATATGGACCAGGAACAGCATAAGGCATCGGATAATAAGGAGGTGGAACAGCAGAATATGCAGGAGCTCGGCTTTGGTCAACAGAAGCAGTGCTAGTCTCACCTTCCTTCTTCTTCACAAACCCAGAATACGGCTTCTTACCATTACCACTTGAGTTGCTAGGATTAGTAACACCTTGAATGGTACCAGCTTTGACACAGTTCTCAACCCTCTCACCAATGATGACCACATCCGAAAAAGAAGGAGAAGTATTACTAACCATGTGCTGAAGATACGGCCCCTTCAGAGTTCCCATAAACAGATCAATCAACTCACGGTCCAGGAGAGGAGGTTGGACACGAGCAGCAAGTTCACGCCACCTCTGGGCGTATTCTTTAAAGGACTCTTCAGATTTCTGTGACATATTTTGCAGCTGTGCACGGCTGGGGGCCATAGCAGTATTGTAGTGGTATTGTTTCAAGAAGGCATCAACAAGTTCTCCCCAAGTACTAACATTAGACCTCTCGAGCTTCATATACCACTCTAACGGGGCTCCAGTGAGACTATCCTGGAAGAAATGCATAAGCAGAGGTTCGTTCTCAGCGTGAGCGGCCATCTTACGACAGTAGGAACGAATGTGAGTCTCTGGACAAGTAACTCCCTTGTACTTATCAAAATCTGGCACCTTGAACTTCGGGGGAATGACAATCCCAGGTACCAAGCACATAGCAGCGGTGTCGAAACTCGAAGTTTTAGCAACTTCAACAGCTTTAAGACGTTCTTCAAGAGCTTGGTACATCTTAGCAGTCTCAGTCAACTCAGCAGTAAGATCATGTTCAAGGTCAATAACCTCGTGGTGGTCATCCACTACCTTCGGTATCCCCTCAGCAGGAATCTCCTTAGTTTTCACCCCTCCATCAGCAGAATTGGTAGGAGTGTCTTTGATCAACCCAGCAACGCTCTTTCTGAGCTCTTCTTGCCCTTGGACAACGACATGAAGAGTCTCCATAAGTTGGGTCATTCTTTCCCCCCATAACATCCATATCCCTACGGAGGGCAGCTTGACTCTGTTCAAATTGATCCATGATTCTCTCGTTGCTCCTGGTGCGGTAAGGATGTAAGAAAGTCAGCTTCGTCGTTGGAAAAGAAATCTGTTGTTGGAAGGGACCCCAATTAGAATCTGATAAAAATACCTGAAAATGCAGTATGATATGAGTGCATGGGTGCATGTGTGCATGTTATATTATTTTCAAGAATTTTTGGCTTTGTCTCGAACCAACACTACAAGATAATGAGAAATAACGAAGCGCAACCAAGATAAACAACCATAATCCATTAATTCCACAACCACGTTTGAAGTACAAAATATTCTGCTCTCATGAGCCAACAATACAGAAAATGGAAATAAGAACCCCATCCAACAAGACTGGTGGTGATTCTATAACAAAAACCAATACTAAGCAGGATCCCCCATGTCCAAATGACGAAGTGGGCTATCTCCAATGTTCTTATAGCTCCAAGCCTTCATTTCTTCAAACAGCTTTTTGGTCTCATCATGGGTTGGTCTTTTAACAACTTCTTGAATCAATAGGTCCTTTCTAAAATGCATGGTCTCCAAGTAACGGCTTCTCAATTCCCAACCTCTGGCTTCCTCTTGAGCTTGAGTATCACTTTGGCCCTTTTCCTCCACTCGACCCTTCAACTTGCGAATCTCTTCATAACACCCCTCAATCCTTGCCTGACGTTCCAGAAGGAGCTTGTCTGCTTTCTTTCGACGGACTTTCTCTGATTTGGCTATATCAGTCTGGATTTGGAGCCTTTTTGTCAATTCCGCCAACTGGTCCTCATAATGCTCTTTGATCTTCCTCTCTTGAATTTTAGTGGACTTGGGATCGACAACCACTCTCGGCCTCTTCTGAGAAGTGCTTCCTTTGGCATACAACTCTTCAAGCTCTATTTCTCTCATTTTCAACTTATGAAGGGCAGAAAGCTTCTCTTGCCTATCGGTATTCATCTTAACTTGCATCGTCTCCATTTGTTCAGTCAATTTCCGATTCTGCTCAACAGTCTGATTATAACGAGGCATGGAGACAATGTTGGGTTGTGCGCCAACAGGAGGGTATAAAGGATCCTTGATATGGAAAGGCATTCCTTGGGTATTAGCCACAGTTTCGACCCACTTAGTATAGTCTTCATAAGTCGCACAGTCCCTTTGACCAAAATGCTTCTTGTCTCTCCAACAAATGTTCTTCCAGGCTTGTACAGCTTCTGCCATCTGCCCATTGTCGGTGACCACATGATAGAAAATGTTCTCAGCTATCTCAGATTGCTCAGGAGGATTGACGAAAGCATACCCATAAGTTCTCCTAGCCAAGACGGGATTATAATTGATCCCACCTCTAACACCCATGAGGGGCACATTATTGAACTTTCCACAACTCATGATAACCTCCTTGTCTTCCAAAGATCTGTTATACCATACAATGTCTTTGGCTCTAAGTCCCATAATCCTTTCAGCCCATTTAGAGGTGTGCCTACTATCGACGAAAGCTCCACGTTCAGGCAAATGTGATCTGAACCAACGGTATAGCAAAGGAGCAAAACATCTGACCAAACCCTTCTTTTGACGGTTCTTTTGATGAACTGAATGATAAACATCCCCCAAGAGTGTAGGAACAGGATTCTGTAGAATGAACAAATGGATTGCACTCATATCAACAAAATCAGGCACGTTCGGGAACATTAGGATACCGTAGATACTTAGAGCCAGGATAGCCCTAAAAGTGTCCCATTCTTTCGCTTCAGCAGCATCACACCCTCTTTTGACCAGGAACTCCATATGAAAACCCTGATATCTCCCTCTCTCGGAAAGATTTGCATCAACAACTGACTTGCTCAAATAAAGAGCCTTGGAGATTTCAATAGAAGTGGGAGCCTCCATGGTGCTATAGTACGGAACTTCTCCCTTCTTGATCGGAACACCAAGGAAAAGAGAATATTCTTCCAATGTGGGAACCAAAAGGTAGTCAGGGAACGTGAAGCAACGGAGAGAAGGGTTGTAGAACTGAAGCAAGGTATGAACTCCTTCTTGCTCGTATTTGGTGAAGGGCATCTTGAGAAGACTCAGAATATACCCATACTTTTCACGGAACCTGGTTGTTTCATCCGGCGTGATCTTCTTAACCAGACACTCGAGAGAATCCAGATTCGGATTTAGAAATGTGTAGGAGATGTTGCGACTACCAGTCTTCAATGGAGGAGCCATGAGTTGGTCGGAGACAAAGCCAAATGTTCCTGAAAATAAATAAACATGCATGTTAAATGATATGGCGGAATGCATTTCATCGGGAGAATCCTAAAGTCCATTCGTAATTGCATATTTTCTTTTCTTTTCTTTTTGTGAAGTAAAATATTCTCTTTTTCTTTTCATTTTCTTTTTCTTTTCTTCTTATTTTTTGAAGTGGACTTTAGGATTCTCCTCAAATGAAGTGAGGTGGATGCAGTAACATGATGTGTCATGGTGCAATGTGGTGAGAGACTGAGTGCCTCTCGCAATTCTGAATATCTGAGTAACACTGGGTATGACAAGTTCAAAGTTTCGGCTTCATATTGCAATGTGAAAATCCGGGTGTGATGAAGGCTAGTATCCTGTCCCTCCCCAAACTCACGGGTATGAATTCTAGACACGGACAGGTGGTCCCTAATGGTCACCAGGGTCTACAGTTCCCATGGGGTACAAAGTGTTTGAGGCAACAAGCGTGCCAGACACAGTGTTCCATGAAAGAACCTCGCCCAGCTGTACCCCATATTGAACTCATCCATAGCAAGCGCTACGGTAGTCAACATGAGCATCCACGCTAATCCTATGTGTCACTTGGCCTGGGTAGTGGGCCTTTTACCTCATACAAACCCCCCAACCTGCAAAACAGAACAGAAGACCCCAAGGAGCACAGAATATAATCCATATGCATGATGTGCAAACAGAAATAAATATGATATGCAAGCAAAGAATAAGCATGCAAACATGTATATAAGATATAGACATAAAACAAATAAACACCCAATAAAATAAAACAAACAAAGGCTAGGATCGACTTGCTTAGGTATCCCCAGCAGAGTCGCCAGCTGTCGCACGCTCGCGAAAAATGAACAGAGTCGCCACTAATATATTTATCCCATAAGGGAAAGGAATATCAGAAAACCTAGCAAAGGAAGGAACAGGGTCTTGCGACCAGAGAATCAAGGTACGGGAGTCGGTTACGCGAGGGGAAGGTATTAGCACCCCACGCGCCCATCGTACTCGATGGTATCCACCTATGTCTGTTTCTATCTAAAGGGTGTATAACTATGTCTATGTCTAAATGCGAAATGAATGCAAAATGTAGGGAAAATAAAGAATTGTACTCGCACGGGCCCTACCCCGCTGCCTACGTATCCTTTTCAGGAATCAGAGTTACCGTAGCTCGGCTCTTTAGTTTCTGTTTGTTTTTGTGTTTTTTAGTTGGGCGGCGTTAACGTTCGCGCTCTTGCACAAGGGGACAGCCTAGGATGCAATGGAGCGGAAATAACGGTGCCCTTAAGAAAGCGAGAGAAGAGAGAGAGAGAGTTTGAGTGTTTCGAGGAAATCCCTTAAGCAAGGGAAATTCGAGTTACTCTTTGGTTTGTGTTTTTTAGAGGTTGGGAACTTATGCCTGAATGGAACCCTTAAGCAAGGGAGCCCCAAGCACTCGAACATCCCTTAAGCAAGAGAAGTTACAAGCTTCCATTCCCTTTTTATTAGTCAAAGTATTTATTAGTCATTTTTTATGAGTTTTCTTGGTGTTTTTTATGGGAGTTTATTCAAGTATTTTTAGATGTTTTAAAGTTGAAAAGAAAAAGAAACTAGCCTAAGAGAACTAGCCTAAGAGAACTAGCCTAATATGAATGGGAATTTCTACCTAATGTTATCATGGTTTCTACCTAAGGTTAGGATTTAAAAGGAACATGGAAAATAAAGCGCTAAGTAGAATATTGAAAATAGCATGAAAAGGAACAAGTCAAAATGTAGCATAAAAGTGAATTAACAAAACTATTATTTTTATGAGTTTTTATGAAGAAATTTAAATGCCAAAATCAACCTAAAATCTACTTATTTTTATGGTTTTTATGAAAGAATGATGAGTTCCAAATCAAGCAAAAAGAGAGACTAAAACAATAAGCCAAAAGACTAATATTTTTTATGAGTATTTTTATATGATTTAAAATTGGAATTATGAGCTAAAAATAAAAGCAACACAAAAATTAAAATGAAAATTTAATCTACACAGCAGGGGGGTGCAACAACAATTTTCTAAATGAACTAAAGACAGGTTAGAGCAAAACAAGGCTTAAAACAGGGGGGTGGAAATAGCAAGGGCGTTTGGCCCAATCCACTAGGTGTGAGGTATGTTAGTAAACGGGGGTACGGTTCCAGAATTTGGGGTAGGGCCTGAAGTACACGGCCCAACGAGACACTCCTTAACCAATCTGTTTCAGTTTTTTAGACTTTATTCATTTATTAGAAAATAAAGCAAAATTAAAATTAAAAAACGAAGAACGGTGCGCTTTGGTTTGGATAAACTCAAGTTAGTGACTGTTCCGATTCTCAGACCTTCTCAATCTTGTTTTACTTTTCTCGCTCACGGCGGCGGCGATGCTCATGCCGCCACGATAGTCGCATACTACCGACAATCCTTGCTTAACCACAAACCTAGACTCTGCTCTCTCAAACCTACATCCAATCATCCCAATTTACACATTCAGAGAACCCTAGGTTACGCTAAAAACTCAATCAGGCGGTAATGGCGGTGAATCGAAGGGCACTATCATGGGGAAATGTTTAGCATCTATCAACGAACGCGAATGCATCAACATGGAATCAGGGAGGAGTTCGTGTTTACCTGATGCGCCGAAAGAAGATTGAAGAGAATACCGGAGGTGAGGTAATGCTTTCTTGCTTCGTTTCTCTTTACTCGAATGTCTCTTCTTCGTCTTCTTCCTTTCTGCTGAATTTCTGTGTGAGCGTCGTTCTTGCCGTGTGTTGCGGGTGAGAGAGAGAGTGGTTTAGCACAAGCTTTGTTGAAGTCCTAGTGATGAACTTCAACAGCTCTGAAATGTGCGTATGGTGAGTGTGAGGGAGGTGGTGAGAGTGTTTGAACTGAGGCTTTTCACTTCTTTCTTCAAAGTCTACAAGCGAGACAATGATGAAAGCTGATAGTGCTTAGGTCCCCTTCTGAATGGGTGGAGCTGACTATTTATAGGGCAATCATTGGGTGATCATTAGGAATCCTTAGATGTGGGACTCAGAATTACAGCTTGCAAAGTGTTTTTTCAATTTCTTGAATGTGGGACTCAGTTTACAGCACATTTTTGATTCTTTGAATGTGGGACTAATATGAATTTCTCTTGTTTTGGTCGCAGGTTTGATGGATCTGTCAGCATAGTGATGTTGTTTGGTTTTTATGAGGTTAGGGATTTATCGTAACTTCTGTTATGCTGCTGTTTGCTCTCAATCCCTTCTTAATTGTCGATTTCCTTTGGAGTTCTGTTAGTCTGAACCGGTCTTCTTTGGTTTTTGTTCATATGCAGGGCTGATTTTTTTTGTGGCAGCAACTCACGGATATGAGATCATGGTCTGAGTTTAAAGAGTTTGTATGGTGTAACTACGTTGAATCTTCAATGCTAAACCGTTAGTAAAATGCCGGTAAGTGGAGTTTTTGTTGATGTTATGCTAAAGGTTTTAGACGCAACAAGTCTGAATGTTTTATGAACATGGTGAATTCTGAGTCGAATTGTGAAATAGTGTGGGTGTAGTGTATCTATTTGGATTGCCTGTTAAAAGGTGGTTAAAAAAATTGGCTTGTGAAATTCTGGTAAGGAGAGGTTATAGGAGAACTGAATTCTGTTTATTTGACCTGGTTTGGATTGGAAAGCGTGAGTTGCTGACCTTTATGAAAATTTTGTTCTCTGGCTATAAAGGTTGGTTAGAAGTAGAGATGTAAAGAGAAACTGGTGGCAGGTTATTTGAATTTTTGTTGAGAGTTTAAAAGTGAGGTTAGTTTTGAAAACTGTTAAGATTTGATGGTTCTGTGAATGGCTAGGTTCAAGGTTAATCAAAACTGAGTTTTTGTTTATGATTTCTCTATGGTATGCTACCAGTTTGGATTTGCTGCAGGGTTAATATATGATTAGGGGTTAATTTATGTGATTAACAAAACTGTTTTTTGGCATGTTATGGACTGTGTGGTGCTGATTGTAGAATTTTTGGATGGTTTATTAGTAGTTGAATGGGGCTGAACTGAAATTATATTTTTGTTAGAAGTTAGGATGGGGTGTAGGTGAAAACTGATTGGAATTATGAAGTATTTTGATGGGTGGTTTAGTATGGTTTTGAAAGTATAGGGTGATGGTAGGTGGTTAAGAAACTGTTTTGGTTTTTGTTAATTGATAGTTAGGAAATTAGTTATGGTATGGAGCTGACTATATGTGCAGATTTGGATTTTGTATAAGTTTTTTCTGATAGGTTCTTGACGGAAATCTGGTTTGCTCTTAATTTTAGTGATGTGCAGGGTTGATTAGAATGGGGCTGCAATGTGTAAGGTGTAGGCAATGGTTTTTATTATTCCGAACATGGTATGCTGATGTAGAATTAATTCTCTAGGTGTCGGGCAGCTTTGGTTCTTGAACTGAATTAGATTGTGCACTGGATGAGAATTTGATGTTGTTTTGGGTCCAATTTTGTTGCAGGTTTTGTGTGAGGTTGTTCCTGAACTGTTTTCATTTTTGTGCAGCAGGTTTATACAGGGCTGATTGTAGATATGTGCGGGGACTGATTTGGCTGGAAGTTATGGCATAGCATGGTGCGGTTAGAAGGCTATTAGGGTGTTGGATTTGTGGAATGCAGCATGTTTGAATGGTAGTTATATGTTAACTGTTGGGAAATTGGTTAGTTATGTAGCTATTTTTCTGTTGTTGGTTATGGTTTGACAATTGGTTATGAATGTATGCTGACTGGACTGGTTTCTTTTATCTAGTGTGTAGTTTGAATGCAGGATTGGAATGAATTAAGAGGCAAGGACCACGAAGCGGTTGCAGGGATCTTGGAATATACTGAGGCGCGAAGAGGAGCATAGTTTAGCACGAGCCTTTCTTTTGTACTTCTTTTTTTGATGGAATGTAATGACGGAAATAACTTAGAATTGAATCTTGTGTAAATGTGAAGGATTTTGAAATGGGTAGTGTATTATGTATGGGACTTGAGTGTAGGTATATGGTATTCTGTAAAACGGAACTTGAATGTGGGCTTTTTGTAATGGATTCCGAATGATAAGCCTAATTTGAGGCCAAATTGAATGATGTTGAACTTGACGTTTGAACGAGGATGAACTGTTGGTGGATGTAATAATGGACAAAACATTTTCAAATGAAGTTTGAATCTTCTTTTTTCGACTTTGCATTCCGCTTTCAATTTTTGCATGACTTCTTTAATTCATTCCGTACTTTATATCCTTGTGTGATTATTGTCATTGAAAAGAATTCAACCCTTTGCTTTAAGGATTCTCAGTGCCTGGAATGATACTAAAAACTCCAAATCTCCCTCCATTCTAAAAAGAGCTCATCAAAAGCTCACCTTCACGAATGATCCGGTGTTAATCAACTCACTATGATCTTAGTCCTTAAAGTCCAAGTCCTTGAATGAAATCTTAATCCATGAAAGCTTGTTAATTACCACGTATTAAAGGGAGAACCCATTGCACGAAAATCATCTGATAATACCAATAATAACTCAAGCAAAGGGAAATAAACCCTAACCTTGTGGACCTCGTTCAAAAGGAGAACCAATCAAATCAAGCTTGCAGAATTTAGTAACCTCTAAGGATCCTCGATCTCATGCCAAATTTATTAGTCAATGATGCCTGATGTGTTATATGACCTAATGGAGGTATGTACATGAATGCGAAGCGTAAGCCAGATAAAAATTAAGGGGTAGGACAAATTTGGGGTATGACAGATAACCTTTAAGATTTAAGATTTATCACCATGAACACCTCATTTGCCTTCATTTGCCTTCAAACCTTGAATTTCACCTTGAATTTCTAAAATGCGCAATTTCTCTTCTCATCCCTTATTATGTGATTGTCGAATGCCTTATGTTTAATATTTTTGGCTTTTAATTTCTGCTTTTATTTTCGCTTTTATTACTTATGACATTTATTTAATTATCTAATTTCCGCCATATAAATTTTGCCTTTATTCGATGTTGTCTTCATTTTTATCTATTTATTTATTTAATTTCGTTATTTAAATTCTAGAAGTTGTATAGGTTGCAAATTTTTGGATGTAATAGTAATTAGGATTTAATTTCTGCTTTCCGCATCCCCCGGTTTTATTATGTATCCCCCAATCCCGAAGCTTTGTAATAGCGTAGGATGTATATTTTCCCCAATTTATTTTCTGTAAATATAACTGCGTGGTTAGTAAATTAGGGAGTGACAAGACTAGTCAATTGAACGTAACTCACCAATTCAAGATAAATACTCGAATCTAAGTCACGTGATTGCTACACATACCCACCTCTAGGGTAACGCCTCTCGTTGCCTATTGCCTTCGATTTCGAGCAAATAGTCAAGTCCCTCCGAATATAGGGGTACCTTAGCTTGCTGCCTTCGATTCAAAATCACCATGTCCCTCCGATAAAAGATCATAGTCCCTTTCGAGTTGCCTACGATAAATATGATCTCGTCCCTCGATTAAATGGTGATAGTTCCTTCGAATGCTAAGGTATCTTTACTGTTGCCTAAATGACTATTATATCCTTCCCTTAGACTACCTTCCCTCTTTATGGTAGGGACAGTCTCATGGCAAACGATCACTCGATGACCCTTCGATGACTCGCACATCCAATTGAAAGGCTTCCTACCCTCTCATGGTATGGATAGACCCTTTCGCCCGAAAGACTTAAAGAACACGAAAGACAAATTTAGGGTAGGTATTTCTTAATTGCTTGCTCATAATCAAATCAAAAATCAAATGCTTTTCACACCTCCTATTTCAAAATGATTCCAAAAAAAGGCTACGCTTATTTACAAGCTAAAGTCCTTAACGAAATCTTTTTACTATTCACACACGACACTCTCTCAAACATTTCAAACAAACAAACAAAGTGAGATAAGCAATTAAGAGCCCATGGATAACCATGGATGCAAAGGGTGCCTTACACCTTCCCTTTGTATAACCTACCCCCCCGAACTCAAAATCTTTCAAAGGTCTTTCCTGTTCTTTTTGCCTTTCCAATTGGATAAAATAAAAGTCGGTGGCGACTCTTGCTATCCGCATATTTCAAATAAAGTCAGTTCACCGTATTACACCATCACCATTCAAAATATTACAACCAAGCTTCATAATGCAAGCTTTATTCATTAAGTTAAGATCTCTCAATCCAAGACCCCCCCACAGCTTTGACTTTGGTAACGCTATCCCAACTCACTGCATGATACTTTCGTTTATCTTCAGAGTCTCCCCAAATGAATCCTCGTTGCAATTTCTGAATATCTTTAATACAAGCATTAGGTATAGAATTAGTCATCATAGGGTAGACAGGAATGGCTTCAATGACGCTTTTAGCTAAAGTCACTCTGCCGGAGAAGGAAAGGTTTCTCGCTTTCCAACCTGTGAGTTTATTAGCCACCTGGTCCACAACATACTGGAAATCTTGTTTCTTGTTAGTTGTACCTTTAAGAGGGATACCAAGGTATTTACCAAAATTCTGCGTTTCACGAAATCCCGAAAGCTGCACCAACTTACTCCTCATGCTACGCGACACATTATTAGAGAAAAGAATATTGGATTTTTCAGAACTTATTTTCTGGCCAAACATCCTACAAAATTGATCAAGGGTACTTCTCACACAGTCTAGCTGAGATTCGTTGGCTTCCCCAAAGATTAAAAGGTCATCAGCAAACATAAGATGGGATATATAGGTGCCATTCTTTCCCATATGAAACGGTTTCCACTTCTTCATTTGTATAGCATACTCAATTAAATGGGCCAACTTATCCATACAAAGAACAAAAAGATAAGGAGAGATAGGATCTCCTTGTTTGATTCCTCTTTGTGGTCGAAAGAAATCATTCTTATTCCCGTTCCAATTTATGTTAGTTTCTACACTAGTGACGCCGTGCATTATAACGTTGACCATATCCTTAGGCATCTCAATATCCTCAAGAATTCTCCAAATGAACTCCCAATTCAACTTGTCATAAGCTTTTGAAAGATCAATTTTAATAGCAAAAAAAACTTTTCTACCCTTATTCTTTCTCATGGAATGCATGATTTCCTTGGCTATAATAATATTTTCGTGTATAGACCTGCCAGGCACAAATCCGGTTTGAAGAGGAGATACAAGGTAAGGCATGAGAGGCTTAAGTCTAGCAACCACCACCTTACTAATGACTTTATAGATCGAGTTGCACAGGGAAATAGGGCGAAATTGAGTGACTAAACTAGGCTGATCCACTTTAGGAATAAGGCAAATATCTGTTTTGTTGAACTTCGACATAACACTAGGGTTCTTCCACACATCTTTAACAAATTGAATCAAATCAGAGCCTATAGTAATCCAGGATTTTTGATAAAAATCTGGAGGAAAGCCATTCGGGCCAGGAGCTTTCCAAGGCTTCATAGAGAATAGAGCATGCTTCACTTCCATATCTTTAACTTATTCTGCCAGTGCCTTAATATTTACATCAGATAGCTTGGGAAAAGATATTTGCGTTTGACTCCAACTACACCATGTATTAGGGCAAGAAAATAACTTCTTATAAAACATGGTAACATGTAATTTTAACTCATCGAAATCTTGAATCCAATTGCCATTATCATCTTTGAGCATAACTATTTTATTCTTTCTTCATCTTGTTAGAGTTTTCATATGGTAATATTTCGTGTTTCCGTCACCATCCGATAACCACATTACTCTAGAGAGTTGGAACCACATTACTTCCTCTTTCTTCAAAATCTCACTCAACTCCTTTTGAAGATGTCTTTCAAGGTTTCTCATGCCACCATAATTATATTTAATTTGGAGCTTAACTTGAACTCCCTCAAGATGTCTCATAACTTTTCTTTTCATTCTTTTCACTTGGTCAAAGGATTCAAATTTCCATTTGTCAATGCCCTGGACCACATTCTTGAGATTATTAATGAGGGATTAATCACTCTGACAGGCCTCTTGCAGCATACTTTGATAAGAGTCATTCATGAGCCATGCACTTTCAAATTTAAATGGACGTTTATTACACATACGAGGTTCCTCTGCAAGGTTAATGAGGATATGTTGATGATCTGAGAACTCAACACAAGCCAAAACCTGAATAGAGGCATCAGGGAATTGCATCCTCCAATCATCATTACACAAGGCTCTATCTAGTTTTTCATAGATTCTCTGACCCCCCATGGAATATTGGACCCCTCCACGTATATTTAGGCCCACGAGCTTCCATGTTATTCAGGTTGCAGTTATCCATCCTATCTCTCATCCTCTGGCACCGAAGATTGGAAGCTGGTAATCCACCTTTCTTCTCTTGGACCGCAACAATATCATTATAGTCACCAGCAACCATCCAACCACCAGTCATGCTATTTGATATGAATTTTAGCTCCTCCCATAGCAGTTTTCTACTAATATCGTTTGGAGTGGCATAAACAGTTGTGAACCACCAATCCTCAATACGATCCATACAAATTTTGGTATGAAAATATTGATTATTCTTCTTCAGAACCTGAACACTAACATTATTATTCTTCCAAGCTATTACTATACCACCAGCAAATCCTGTATTCTCAGAATACTCCATTGAATCAAATCCAAGCTTTATCAACACCTTCTTGATCTTCATAGGGTCACATCTAGTTTCCAAAATCACTAACACACTAGGATTATGCATATCCAAGTATCATTTACAATATCTATAGAAGGCTTTGCTTGCTGCCCCTCTACAATTCCAGCACATTATCTTTAAGTTTGCACACATTAAAAATGCTAATGAATAAAAAGAACCCAACTCAACAAGGAGTCTCGTTGATGACTTCAACATCCTCCTCACAATCTACTAGCACATTATCTTCTATTTCTCTCTCAACCTCCTTTGAATCCTCCTGTTATACCCCAAAAATTTCCCGCATTTTTTTCAAGAAGACTTCTATCTAAAAATTAAGAGTTTCATATAATCTTGGATTTTTATTCACCAATATCCTGATTTTATGAATACTCGGTTTTTAGAATTTTTCTTATAGGGTATTTTGGCTCGCTGTTGAATTTATTCTTACACAAACGCCAAGTACTGTTCATTACTTCACACACGCTATTTATTTGAAATTTATTTACAGATAAATAGTACTGACGCAATTGGTACAGAACTAAATCTTTTGCAGGCGCAGAGTCCGGGGACTCAGACTGTACTGGTAACAAGTAAATTATTATTAACTTTTGTTTCCCACTAATTTTTGTACTATATTCTATTATTTTCAAAATCTCTTTCTTTATCTTTCTTTCAAAATCAAATCCTAACTTTATTCTATACATCTCTTTTTTCAAACCCTACCATACACTTTCTTTCAAATCCTACTTCCACTCAAATTTTCCTTTTTTGTACGGAATCACTTCATTCCCCAACGTCTCTATCCTTATTTTCATTCTATAAATACCTCTCATTTTTTCCATAAAATCTCACATCAAATTCTAACTCATATCTCAAATTTCTACTTCATATTCATTCTCTCTTCTTCCCCGGCAAAAATGGCGAAGCGGATGGAAACATGTTTTCTTATGGTCATCACCGTCGTGGTGGTAATCATGTCCTTCTTCTGTCTGCATAGTCCTGAAAAATGTGGACTTGGGTTGTTTACATTCCCAATCATCTATATGTTATTATTTGTAGCATGGGTTATTAATTATCATTCTTAAAGTTTGTCGTATCTTTTATTTTTTAATAACGTATCGTTCACTCGTCGTACTGTTCATTATAGTATGTAATATTTGTACTGTCAGTATTAAATGTCATACTATCTGTCGTACTGTTGTTTAATCATTAAGATAATATTTTGTGTGTTTTCTGCCAGTTAAATATTTATTTTTCTGTGCATTAAATGTTTTTCAGGGTTATTATCGGTAATTTTGCTCGCATACAGTATATATTATTTATTTATTACGTCTGTGTTTTTTTAACAAGTCATGTAAATAAATTTTCACCATTAACATAACAAAAAACAAAAAAAAAAGAAAATTAACTTTAACTGTTGAATTTTCACCTTAACTGCTATATTAATACCTGAACAGTCAGTTGACAGTCAAACCCGCTGACAGTGCAATTCTCCGTGTTTTGTACCATCAATCAAATCAAACTTTTGCATTTCAAAATTCCAAGATTTTTGTTCTAGAAGTCTTCTAAATGTCACATGGTTAGCAGAGACTCAGCACTGCACAAAAATCAGGTACGCTTAACTGTCTCCTACACAAACAGTCCCTAACTAGGGTTTTCTTGTTTTTTTTCAGGAGAACAAGTTTTTGAGACCTCAAATGGATTTCATGGACCTCCATATATCTCAAAGTACCACCATACAAATTTTCAAACTTCAATTCACTCAGACGCACAGTCAGCAGCTCAAACAGTCAACAGACGACCCGTTTGACCAAAAAGTCAACAGACAGTCAAAAATGATTTTTTTTGTCAACATCCATATTTTGTCAAAAGATTCATCATTTGATCATTGGTTGATCATAATTCATCAAGGAAAGATAAAAAATCAACAAAACTTTGGCTGGTCATAACTCTCTCATCCTTCATCAAAAAAATTCAAACCAAAGCTCATTTTGAAGGAAATTCAATTATCTTTCAAATGCAATTGGTCCCATGGTCATTAGATTCACCATTTGAAAAATATGAACCAAGACATTACAAGTCATTTTCAAAGTCAACAAAAAGTCACTTTTTTCAAAAGGACACACAAGGAGCATGGAAAATCATTTTGATATGAGACCAAAGACATTGGTTAGAGGACTCTTTGAGGTTTCCAAAAAGTACTAGAACTCCTTCATATGATAAAAATTGAGGGATTTATGCCTTGTTGAAGTTGACCATTTTTTGGGAAAATGCATGAAATCAACATTGATCAAAAATGTTTTTTTTTTCAAAAGGGGCCAAGTTTTCATGATCCAAACATGTTCCCCATAATGTGAAGGGCCTCCCACGACCAAGCCAAGGCCCATAGCATTTTTTTTCTTTTTTTGGTTTAATTTTATCACATTTAAGATTAAATTGAAAAAAGAAATGGAAGGATAATATGTAGCTTGAATCTTAAGCATGAGTCATCAAGAAGCATTCAAAACTCTGCCACAAGGAGCTAGTACAGCAGAAGAGAGTGGAAAAATCAAGCCATGGTTGCTTGAATTCAAAGCTACATATGTTATAAAATTCAAAAATTCAACAAAGCACTTATTGCTTCTTAGCTTAGTTTCTAAGTGCTTCCTTGCCTATAAATGAAGTATAACACTTCATCAATCAAAAGGAGACAAGATCAGAACCAAACCTATGCTTGTAACTCACTTGTAACACATTTAAAATTTTCAAAGAAACTTGAAATTCGAATTTTTAGTTTAAGCTATTTTCAGTCCAAACTAAACACTTAAACATCATCCTTAAGCATCACTGAATCTATTCCAATCAGTTTCAAGCTTTGAAACTCAAAGAATCAAGCTCTATAGCTCACGGTTTGTTCAAACATAAATCACTTCATACCTGATCATTCATGCATTCTTAACAAGATGTAGTCATATATTTGGATTTAGTTCATTGTTCTGATCGTTTCTGGATGATTAATTGAAGTTTGAACGTGTATCCATGAAGATACCATTTTAGGGTTCTTCAATTCAATTTTAGGGTTTTTCATAAAAGGCAAAATTAGACAAAATTAAGGGCATGGTTGAATTCAGTGAATCATGACGAATCAAATGGATATGTCGCGAAAAATTTCTATGCTTGTTTACCCCTATTCGCTATTTTGCAGGGATGAGTCTCATCTATTACAGCGCTTCTAGGCAAAAAATGTTGTTAAAAGTATTGGCTGGAGGTTAAAGACGAAGGCGTGGCACCATCTGATTAGCCGATTTGAAAAGCGCGCGTTTTGTCTTATTCTTGGATCTGGTGCTTCGCTGACTAGACTGTTGCCATGTGCCACGCATCCTTGTCCATCAGATCATTTTAATTATCTAATCTAACGCTTTTTGACCTGCAGGTTCACCATAGACCCTAGGGGTTTGCCACACATGATCATTATTTATATATTTTCTATTTTATTTTATTTTCTTTACAAAATTAATTTAAAATAGTTTCAAAAATCAAAAAAATATAATAAAATTTTTTTTAGGTTTCTAAAATAATCTATTATTTTTTGACATAAAATATTTTATTTTTTCTTAAATATTAAAATATTTTGTATAATTAATTAGTATATATTTATATATTTGCTTTTTAATTATTTTAACTAATCAAAATATCATAAAAAAAAATTGTTCTTTATATTAAATATAGTTTATATATTATAAGCTAATTTTGTACATATTTGGGATAATTTTCTCTTTAAATCTTAATTATTTGTGTAACTATTTGCATAATTATGTAATTATTTAACTTAATAATTTCAAAATCAACTTCAAAAAATAAAAAAAAAATTAGTTTTATTTTAAAATTAATTGACAATCAATATGAACATATTTCAAACATAATTTTTAGGTTTAAATTTTATTTCTACCTTTTTCCTCATTTTAATTAAATTAATCATGCATTAATTCTAATTAAAATCAATCATAAAAAAAATCCAAAAATATTTCTTTTATTTTCTTGCAATTTAAATTCCTAGATCAAGTGTATAGGTTGTCAAATTCATGTAAATAGCGTAGTTTACATTTCCCACACAATCGATGTAATAACGTAGATTTACTTTCCGCATTTTACATTCCCGCATTTTAATTCCAGTACCTATAAAACTGCGTGTATGTCAAAGATAAAAATTGAAACGTTAGGTCACTAACTTCAAAGATAAAATATCTGAATCAAAACACAATTACACTTGCACCTCTTAGGGTAATCCCTCTTTTACTCTTTTCAAAATCAAAATCAAATTCTACTGTTTCAAATGCAAAATCGAACTTTCGTTTACATCCGGTGAAAGGAGAATTTCTTAAAGGAAATAGGAAAAGACCTTATAACTTAGGGTAAACCTCCTAATTTGCTTGCTCAAATCAAAACAAACAAATGTCTCATATACCGTTGTTTTTCAAAATAAAACTTTCAAAAAAAGACAATACTTGGTATATATCCAAACAAGGATCATTACGAAGTTAACGTTCTTTTTTTTTCAAAACATCTTTCGAAAGATAAAATACTTTGTATACATCCGCACAAGGATCATTACAAAGTCAATTTACAAAGGTATTTGAAACCACATACAAGCATTTCAAGGCAAGAGAAAAGTGATTCCAAACAAGTGAGCTAAGCAAATTAAGAGCCCATGTATAACCATGGATACAAAGGGTGCTAACACTTTCCCTTTGTATAACCAACCCCCTTACCCAGAATTTTTTAAAGGTCTTTTTCTGTTTCTTTTATAAACCTTTCCTTAATTGGATAAAATAAAAGTCGATGGCGACTCTCTGATTTTCAAAAACACAAAAAGCAAAAAGAGAAGAGTCAATTCGTGTATCTCTCCACGAGAGATACGGTAAAAAACCGAGGGCAACAGTAATGAACAGGGACGGACCCACATGCAATTGAGGGGGTGCAGCTGCACACCCTGGAGTTTTGAAAACTACAACGGTACTTATAATTTGACCCCTAAATATTTTTGCTTGCACCCTTTGGATCTTCGTGTTTGCACCGAAAGAAAATTAATGTTAAGTGCTTTTATTTAACTGCCTAAGATAAATGTCCCCTCTTTTCATTATACTATTTTATTAATTTATTAGTGCTAAACACTGAGAGAAATACATAAACATAAAGCATCATTATTAATTTTATTAATATGTACATCAGTGCTTTATTATTTTATAATTTCAATTAAAAACGCAAGACATAACATCTACACCATACACCATAGATTCATCCATAATTCCATATACAACTCATTTACGACAAATATTAATGTAATACAAAGTTTAAGGTTTAACATTAAAGTTCATTTTAATTCTTTAGTTTAAAAAAGATTTATGTTGATTCCTTAGTTTTTTAAAATGTAGTATATTAATAAATAAATACTATATTAATCATTTTTTATTTAATTAGTAAATAAATTTAACAATAAATTTTTATAATTTTCCGTCTCTAATTCGACTAACATGATGATGATATGTAATTTTTTAAGTTAAATAAACAAAATAAACTTCAAAGTTAATATACGAGATCAGTTTTTTTAACCTATATATATATATATATATATATATATATATATATATATATATATATATATATATATATATATATATATATATATATATATATATATATATATATATACACGAAGATAAAAAATTACACCCCCTGAGTCGGAGTCTGGGCTCCGCCACTGGTAATGGATCCTCTGCTGCTAGTTTGGTGCAACAGTCTCTTTTGTGCTAATCAAAGGGTTAAAACAACTCAAAAATAAAATAAATAGAACGAAACAGTTTGTATGAGAGAGAAAAACTTTCAATCAATGGCTGGTATTTGGACAGAATGCTTGGTAGGAGAAAACAAGCAGGAGAGGATCTCAATCCATTATACTTTCAATTGGGCCTCCATGATATTAATTAAACCTTTTAAACTATAGTACTTGTTTATACACGTAATTCTACAAGTTAAATTTCTTATATAAAATTCTTTAATAGGTGATTTTACTTTTCTATTCACAAATCAGATACTCTCTCAAATTTATTGTCATATTCTCTTATTTTTTATCGAGTATTTTCATTAGCTATTTCTAATAAAAAACTGTTTTATTTTGTTTTGTTTTTTCCTCTAAGTTTTATTTTACATCAAGTTTAACATTGATTAATTTTTATTTACTAATGTATTTATTCACCACGAGTATTTAAAAATAATTTAAATATTTTATCCTTTTACATTAATTTCAAAGTTTATTTTAATTTTATTTTAAAAATATTATATTAATTTCTCAACTCTTTAAAACATATTATGTTAGTATTTTTTTAATTAATAAAAAAAACTTAAAAATCTGTTATTAAATTTGTCATTAATGAATAAAAATGATTAATTTGGTTTGTTTTAAACAATTAAGAAGAGATCAATATTTTAAGAGATTTCCATATACTCTGAGATTAACATAAGAAAAAAAATCAATTTATTTATTTTCGTTTCCTATTTCTTTTCATCAATATACTATCTCTATAATGATATAGAAACAAGAGTGTTAAATGAAAACATGATGCGTTTAATTAATAATTAAGATTAAATATATCTTTTTTTAACTAGTCTGTCTACCCGTGCGAGGTATGGGATAAAAATTCTTATGTCAAGAAAATATTTTATAAATTATTTTTAAAATGTAATAATCATTAAATATCAGAAAATAAAAGTATTATTTTAAAAACTACTATTAATAATAATATTATTATAATTAATAATCTTTAATTTTTATTTGCTTTTTGAATTTTTTAATTTCTAACTATTATATTTTTTTATTGTTAATCTAATCTAATAGCTATAGTTAAATATACAAAAAAAACCCTGTAATATTAGCGAGCTTTGTGGTATTTTTTAATTATGTTTTAAAATATACACGTGGAATCTATTAATATTTTTATTTACTACTTTTTTTTAATATATTATTAGTTTTTATAATATACTTTTTAGAAATAAATTTTGTAAATTATCAAAATATTATAATTGGGCATAAGCCTAATTACCACCTAATCTCTCACCAATTTCAACTCATTAGTGCACGTATTTGATTGATTTATAAACACTAATTATGTGGCTGAACACAACCGATGTGGAACTATAAAAGCTCGTGAGTAGAATGAACTCTCCTTTATATATCCCTCTCTTCTGAAACAATGGTGATTCCATAACATTACAACAATATGAATTAATTACTATACTAAGACATTAGGTAGTAATGACAGATCAATACGAACTTAAACATTTACAAACTGAATACATAAGAGTATATTCATTCAGTAATAGGATTAATGTTTATTGAGAGAAACAACATATTTGGCAAGTGACACAAAGAAGTATTTACTTCTACATGCTAGGAATAAACATGTAATAGCACAAAAGGGAAACAAGATACTTGGCAAGTATAAAATTATCCATACAATTCGGTGATTGACTCAAACGACTCTTCGACACATTTCCACCGTCCTTTTTCCGCTTTTGGTTGCTTCTCAACTCAACAACAAAAATGTAAGCTTTCTTCTACTGTAGCACATTTCTTCACCACCATATGTTTTATTGTCGGATCGAAAGCTTCATGAGAGTTTGGTGGATCTTTATTTCTTGTGGGTCGCCATTATTTTGAGTTATGCAATGATGCTTGAATGGCTGGCATGTGAGCCTCATTAAATACCTTGAGGGCTTTAGTTGGAGATGAGGAAGAATAGAAGAAGTGTTCATTGCCTCAAAAGCTTCAGAACTTGTTCTCCTCTTTTAAGTTTTAGTTATGTTGGTCTAATAAAATTCAGTTTGTATTTTTGCTTTTGAGTCAAACCTATATTCTTTTCGTTTCATTTGAACAGAAACAGACATTATTGAACAGAATGTTTACTGAATGAACGTATGCTTTAGTTGTTCCAAGTAGAATTTTAATCCGAGCACCCCCTGTGAGGTAACCATATTGCTGCAACTCACTCTGAGTTTGATAGGCTCAACCAATGCCAGCTAAATAACATCAATGCATTGAAAAGGGATGAAGTAGAATGTGGATGTTATGCAGCCCAATAGGCTCAAGAGAATTAAGAAAATTCCTAGTTCTTTAAAAGATTATTATCATTAAAGAGGGGTGTTGTACTAGAGTTTTACCTATTATTATTTTGTATTTTTGAGTGAGTGTGGCCCATGGCCCATTAGTGGGTTACAAACCCTAGCTATTTAAGTGTATCTTCTCCTTTTGTGAGAGCTATGAAGAAAGTATGAAGTTTGTTTAATGTCAATTTCTTTTAATGCCTTTTAGATCTAAATTTAGCTTAGCTTGAATCTAACATTGGTGCTTTCATCTCTTACCTCTCATTCCTCCCATGACTCACCCAAAACCCCCCAACCATTCATCTAAAGAAATCCTAGAAGAAACTCTTCAAATATCCACCTTAAACCTAAACAATGCAATGAAAGAAACTCAAGAACAAATGGATGAGAGATTTTCTCAAATCTCTTCAAATGTATCCAACCTACAAACAAGGTTAGACAATGACAAATCTGTGGACGATTCTAAATATGAATCCCTCATGGATGCCATCACCAAAATCTCTCTTCAAAAAGAACTACATCAAGCTCTTAATACTAGTTCCGCTACTGTTCACGGAATAGGAACCACAGCTGGATCCACTACTGTTCACGAAATAGGAACCACTATTGGGTCCATTACTGTTCACAGAACAGTAATTCCTACAAGCTACGTTACTGTTTATGGAACAACAACACCTTCAGATATGGTATATAACCCCCTTCTATTCCTAGGGTTACAACACCTAATTTTCACACTCTTTCACCAACAAACACTCCCATGAGACACTCTGCCACCTTCTCTAACACACACCCTCAGCCAACAACCATGAGACACACTAATCCTCACATTTCCACACCCTTCGTACCTTACCCTCATATTCCAATTATTTTATCATCCTCTCAACCTTTCAGCATTCCTTTTTCACAACATATTCCTTTTCCCCCATTTTCCCCCAACCCTCATAACCAAATCTCTCTCATATCCCACCCTTACCAACACCTCGAACCCCAAAACTTGAACTCCCTATGTTTGATGGCTCATGACCTCTTGATTGGTTATTTCAAGCGGAGCAATTTTTCAATTTTTATAATATGCCACTTGAAAATCATTTGTCATTAATTTCCTTTTACATGAAAGGTGATGCTTTAAGTTGGTTTGAGTGGATGCATCATAGTCATTTATTAACTGATTGGGCCTCGTTTACAAGGGCTTTAGAGTCGCGCTTTGGCCCATCTACTTATGACAACCATCAGGCAGAATTGTTTAAATTGAAACAAGAAGGAACAATTGTTGAGTATCAAGCAAAATTTGAACAGTTGGGCAATCAAGTGGTGGGACTGCCACAAGATGCAATATTAAATTGCTTTATTTCTGGTCTTAATGCTGATATTAGAAATGAAATGGCAATTCAAAGACCCACAAATATATCACAAGCTATTGGGTTAGCGAAATTAATTGAAGCCAAGCTTAAAGATTCTAAGCTCAAATTCTTTAAAGCCTATGTTAGTCCTTATACCAAAACCAATCCTAACACCTCCATTGCCACAACCCAGAAATCTCATTACAACACTCCAGCCCAAACACCTTTTCGACCCAGAAGCCCTTCCAACAACCAACCTTCCCACCTCCTAATAAAAAAATTATCCCAAGCCCAAATTCAAGAAAGAATGGCCCAAGGTTTATGCTTCAATTGTGATGAAAAGTTCATTCCCAGTCACAAGTGTTCTACAGGCAGATTCTTGATCCTATTGAGTGGTGAAGAGATCATAGACCAAAATCAATTGGTTGAAGAACAACAAGACGTTGGCAATCACATAGAACCAGCGGACACTTATTTCCAATTATCCACACAAGCTTTAACGGGTCAGTTTTTGCCTGAAACACTTAAATTCAAAGGATTAATTGGTGGCCTAACAGTCATGGTTTTGGTGGATACCAGTAGCACGCATAACATACTTCAGCCTTGAATCGCTCATCATCTTAATCTCCATACTACTCCGATTCCACAATTTTCAATCATTATGGGAAATGGTTCCCATCTTCAATATGAGGGGATTTGTAACAATGTCAAACTTATCTTACAAGAAAAATAATTAAAACTACCATTTTATCTTCTTCCAATAGAAGGGGCTGATGTGATTCTGGGCATGGCATGGTTGCGTACACTTGGTCCTATTCAAGCAGATTTTTCAGTTCCATTTATTACTTTCAATCACAACAATACTTCCATGACCCTACAAGGAGATTATGTGTCTCTTCCACAACCTACATCCTTTCACCAACTCAAAACACTTATCCACCAAAATTCAATCTCTTCCTTTCATCTCATGATACTTCAGCCATCCCCAACAGAAACACTCTCACTTGAAACAAACCCTTTATCCATTTTACCTTTAAATATCCACCCTTAACTTTCTAAACTCATCCAGCAGTACTCAACAATATTCCAAAACCAAACAAAACTTCCACCACCAAGACCTCATGACCATCATATTACACTTCTTCCTAATACCCCATATCAATGTGAAACCATACCGATACCCTCATTCCCAAAAGACAACTATGACTACAATTATTGCATATATGTTAAAGGAAGGACTAATCAAACCTAATCATAGTCCTTTTTCATCTCCGGTTTTATTAGTCAAAAAGAAAGACGAAACTTGGCGTTTTTGTGTTGACTATCGTGCACTTAATGCAGTAAAAGTTAAAGACTGATTCCCCATACCCACAATTGATGAATTGTTAGATGAACTTGGCTCAGCCAAGATTTTCACCAAATTAGATCTCCGCTCAGGCTATCACCAGATCCAAAAGGCATCAGAAGATACACGTAAAACAACTTTTCGTACTTTCGACAGACACTATGAATTTTTGGTCATGCCTTTTGGTTTGACAAACGCACTCTCTACTTTCCGATCAGCTATGAATGATCTTTTGAGACCTTATCTACTCAAATTTGTCCTAGTGTTTTTTGATGACATACTTATCTATAGTTCAAATTTTAGTGAACATCAAACTCATTTGCACGTTATCTTTGATTTACTAATGACTAATTTTTATGTTGTGAAGTTGTCAAAATGTGTGTTTGCAGTTCCTAGAGTTCACTACCTTGGCCATGTCATTTCTATGGGCACTGTGGCACCTGATGTAGAAAAGATCAAGGCCATTTTGGGCTGGCCTCAACCACATTCTCTCACGGCACTCCGAGGATTTTTAGGCCTCACCGATTTTTATCGTCGCTTTGTAAAACATTACTCCACTCTCGTCGCTCCCCTCACCGATTTATTACGTTCCACTAAGTTTGTCTGGAGTACAGAGGCGGCGAACGCCTTTACAGAATTACAACAAAAGATGACCGACATGCCGGTTTTAACTCTTCCTAATTTTACAAAGAAATTTATTATAGAAACTGATGTGTCTGGAGTCGCTATCGGTGCAGTTCTATCCCAACACGGTCATCCCATTGCATTCTTCTGCAAAAAAATGTGCCCACGCATACAAGCAACCTCAGTATATGTTAGGGAAATGTTTGTTGTGACAGAAGCAATAAGAAAATGGCGTCAATACTTAATTGGTCAAGAATTCCATATTTATACAGATCATAAGAGTTTACGTAATTTGTTGTTACAGAAAATTCAAACTCCAGAACAACAAAAATGGGCATCTAAGTTACAAGGATTTAACTTCGAAATATTTTACATACATGGAAAGTCCAACATGGTTGCTGATGCTTCGAGCCGCAAATACACAATGGAGGAACCAGTTTTGCTCTCCATTTATTCATAGATACCAGATCTCTTGTCCAGGTTACATATGTTATATGAAACAGACGGTGCAGGAAAACAGATGGTGTTCTGGACTGGGCCGAGCAGGCCCAATCCTTGTCACCAGCCGAGCAGGCCCAATCCTCTTGGCCCAATTACAGGGCAACCGATAAGGGCTGCCCCCTCGCGAAGACTCTGACCGAGCAGGCCCAATCCTTTGGGCCCACTAACTGGATAACCGCCGAGGGTTATCCACGCACGAAGACCACGCGTCACGTCTCAGCGAAGGATTCGGTCAACCATCTCCGAACCCTACGCTGTGTGCATCCAGAACGTGGGTCTCCTGCTGACTCAGCCCTAGCATGGGACGTTCTGGCAGTTCCCTAGCACGTGGGCCTCCAAATTGGATCTGACCCAATTAGGGAACCTTGGCCCAGCGCTGGGGGCTATAAATACCCTCTTTCACTAGAGAGTCAGGTATTCTATTCTTCACTCTAAACCTCATTCTCTGATAGCTACTGACTTAAGCATCGGAGAACCTTGCAGGTACCCCCCCATCTTGCTCTTCAAGCCAGATATTGCGCCTTGACGATTCTTCTGATCAGGTACGATCAGTGGCGCCGTCTGTGGGAAACACCCTAACACCACCCGGCCGGCCGTGTCGAACACGAGATAAGGCCGAGCGAGGACTCACGCCTTGGTACGAGCGTGTTTGCTCCACGACAACATCGGTCAGGCAACCCTAACAAAGGGCAGCGCCGACCACGCGACGGGCCTATCACACAGACCATTCGCGGAAGTACCAGCACGGTAGAACCCCAGCTCGCGATGGGATCGTTCACGCCGCGAGCACGCGGCCCCAACCGCGGCCTCGAGCTCGCTTGTAGCGCACACCTGCTCTGCGCACCCGGACCGTACAATACACGCCCGGGCTATAAACCTCGGTCGAGCACAAACATAATTCGGGCATAAACATAAAGCATACATTCAACGATAAAATCAGATAAGCACAAATAAACATTGCGGCATAAAACAGAATATTAAAAACCGACCAAATTGGCCGGAGATATCCAAGTATTACAAAAAACATCCGGGCATCGCCCAACAAGCTATGGCGCGCAGGCCACAAAACAATGGCACGCAGGACACAATAAAAAAGAACTGGTCAGACATCGCCATCGTCGTCCTCGGCGCCGTTATCCTCACCCTGGGGCTCCTCCTCATCTTCCCAGTCCTCGAACTCCGGGTTTGGTTCGATCCGTCCGTCCACGACCTTGTGGTATGGACCAATGCCCTTCGTCACCAGACGCGGCTTGAGGACCTTCAGCTGATCCACTGCAGCTTTGAAACCGACCCCCAGGGTAGCAACACAGTCAATCTCTAACTCCCTCACCTTGCCCAGAAGCTGAGAACGCGTCACCAAGGCTTTCTCGTCTTCATCCTCCTCGGCCGCAGGGAGATGAGACCTCTCTAGCTCAGCAATCCGCTCACGGAGCCTTTTTCCCTCGGCCTCCAACTCCACGACCTTGTTCTGCTCTTTGACGAGGTCCTCCACTATGCCGCTCTGGACCTCATACTTATCCTTATACTGCTCGAACTCGTGCTCTAGCTTATCATATTTGGTCTGAAGAGCATCATAGTCCTTCTGAGGACAGACATTTTGAGCATTGAGAGCCAAGGCCAAGGCGGCCACCCTCATCATCCCTTCAAGGTCCTCGGACAAGTCCTTATCTCGAGCCACCCGGTCCCGCCTGACGATGTGCCTCACCTCCTCGCGCTCGAGGAGCACATTCCTCTCCGAGAAGATTCCCATGTGCAGAGTGCAAGAGGGCAGCACAATGTTCTCCTCGGAGGGGTTGTCAATGATAAGAGGACGAAGCTCTGGGACCCCCTCATTCTTCTGCTTTTTCCCGGCGGGAGAACCACGCGAGGTCGTCCCAACTGATGAAGGAGAGCCACTGTCGGGAACACCAGCAGCAGCCGCCTTGACCTCCTCGACCCGCGTTCGTTTCACGGACACCTTGATGGCCCCCTTGTTCTTTGCCCGCATCTTCGTAACTTTGTCATGCAAGTCGGCCATTTTTCCTACAAAATAAAGAGTTAGAACCAAAAAGATATTTATCGAACAAATAATAGCTATCTTACCTAACAAAATCATAACATCCCCGTAACTTCCGCACTCGAGGACTGCTTTGGTGTTGATGTACCGGGGCTCCATCATAGGGCCTCCATCCTCCTCGAATAGGGGATCCCCGTTGGGATACGTACATATTGCCGGTCTAAACCCGTCCACGAAATAAGCGAGCCACTGATACCCCCCGTATCACGCTCATTGAGATCCTCGTCCCGAAAGATGTAATAGTCGGTCCCGCGCTCGAAGTGGTCAGGCTGCCACTCCAACGGAAACCGAGCATAGGGACCCACCTTCTTCACCCCATCCTCGATATACTCGCGCTCTTCGAACAGGTGGTTCTCGGCCTCGGGGGTAAGGGGCTTAACCAAAAAGTACTGACTCTTGAAATGCTTGATAGAGTTCTGATAAATTGCGAACAGCTTCTTCGGCTGCTTAAACGACACCTAGCTCCACTTGCCGTCCGGATCGCGCAACCTCTGCAAGTGGAACACCCTAAAGAGAAGAGGCAGGGTCGCCTCCACATCCAAATACCCACATACGATCTCGAAGGCTCTTAAGAACGCTAAAGCGTTGGGATGAAGCTGAGATGGGCACAAGCGTAGCCAACTGAAGACGCTCCGTAGCAGGAGAGTGAAGGGAAGACGGAGACCAGCCTCCTTAAAGACGAACTCATACATTGCGAAACGAGGACCAGGGAATTGCGAGCAGATCCTCTGGTGAGATTTAGGCACAAAGGCACCCCAAGAAGGCTCCTCGTCCTGGTCAAGATCCTCGAGCACGTTAAAAGCTTCCTTAGGACGCGTCGTGAAGCGCGATGCGATCATCCTCGGAGCAACAGCCACCCATTTTTCAAGCGCCCTAGGGGAGGACTCGACGACGGGAATATCCTCTTGCGAGCCAACCGCTTCATCCCCATCTGAAATGTCGAAGACAACATCGTCCTTGTTCTCGTCGGCCATTTACCTGAAAAGCAGAGGAAACCGTGAATTCGACTGGTCAAATCCACCCTTCCACCGCAAGTCAAGTGAAAGGGCGAGGAAAAGGACGAGGAAAACTCCCTCGATCATCAAATAGCCGACGAGCCGAAGCTCCCTCAGCATAGTCATCGCACGCAGTGGAGGTCGGCAAACTCATGTCCTCACCGAGACACGCAACCTCCACTACTCGTGCCCTCCATACTACTCCCTAGTAATCCTAAAAGCTGGTCGTCTCACTCAAACGTTCTAGCTCCGATCACTCAAAACTCACTCGACAAACGCATGGGATAAGCGATTCTCTTCTAAGTCTACTCGGTTAATTCATAAGCTTCGCTCGTCGCACTCATCAATCGTGCCCGCCACACTCAAAACTAATGCGTAAAACTTAAATAAAGACATAAAGCAGGCGAGGAACTTACTTGAAGGAAGCGAAGAGGATATGAACGAGACGAGGAAGAGAGCAGTGAGCGAATCTTGAAGGCTTGGAAAATGTTAAGTGCCAAATGAGTGATCTCCTCACTCCTTATATAGGAAAAGAAGGCCAAAGGGTGTCATGATGGCCTAGGCAGCCTAGGAGACGCCATCATTGCCTACACCCAAAAGGCGGCTCCCTCCACGAGAGAATGCCACGCGTCTCAAAGGCCTTGAGAACTCCAAAAGACGCCTCTGCTTTCATCCCTAGAAACGGCGCATTAATGATTACAGCCTGTACAGCTGACACCTGTCAATCACAGTGACGAATGACAACCGAAATGTTAGAAACCAAGGACAACGGCCGACCTAAGCCCTCGAGAAGCCCAGGATTTGGAGTCGTTACCCATGCTCGGCTAAACCTCCTCGTTAAAGTCATCACCCTTATAAGGCTAATGACTTGGGGGGCTCCTGTTCTGGACTGGGCCGAGCAGGCCCAATCCTTGTCACCAGCCGAGCAGGCCCAATCCTCTTGGCCTAATTACAGGGCAATCGATAAGGGCTGCCCCCTCGCGAAGACTCTGACCGAGCAGGCCCAATCCTTTGGGCCCACTAACTGGATAACCGCCGAGGGTTATCCACGCACGAAGACCACGCGTCACGTCTCAGCGAAGGATTCAGTCAACCATCTCCGAACCCTACGCTATGTGCATCCAGAACGTGGGTCTCCTGCTGACTCAGCCCTAGCATGGGACGTTCTGGCAGTTCCCTAGCACGTGGGCCTCCAAATTGGATCTGGCCCAATTAGGGAACCTTGGCCCAGCGCTGGGGGCTATAAATACCCTCTTTCACTAGAGGGTCAGGTATTCTATTCTTCACTCTAAACCTCATTCTCTGGTAGCTACTGACTTAAGCATCGGAGAACCTTGCAGGTACCCCCCCATCTTGCTCTTCAAGCCAGATATTGTGCCTTGACGATTCTTCTGATCAGGTACGATCAGATGGTTAGTAGAGTTCTAAGCAATGGAAGAGACAAAGATAACTTCAAATTTTCAAATGGATTATTGTTCTACAAAGAGAGGTTGTTTATACCTGAAGTTGATTAGTTGCGATCCAATGTGATTCATGAATTCCATGCTACTCCAACTGCGGGTCACTCCGGAGTAAAAGAAACTCTGGATTATCTATCCGCATCTTTTTTCTGGCCAGGCATTTATAAGGAGGTAAAAACAGTGGTTAAACATTGCGACATATGCCAACAACCTAACTCAGAAGAAGAATGGGTTGTTACAGCCTTTACCTATTCCAAATCAGGTCTGGGAAGACATATCCATGGATTTCATCACTCATTTACCCAACTCCTTTGGTCATACTTGCATTGGGGTCATTTGTGACCGCCTTTCCAAGTCCGCACATTTCCTCGCCCTTCCAGCTAAGTTTACAACAAAGGATATCGCAACTTGGTTCACAATAGAGATCACTCGGCTTCATGGCCCTCCAAAATCCATCGTATCAGACAGAGACCCCTTGTTCCTTAGTACTTTATGGAAAAAGTTTCACAAAATACAAGGCACAACATTAAAGTTCAGCACAACTTACCATCCAGAAACACATGGCCAAATAAAAGTTCTAAACAGATCTGTTGAGACATACCTCATATGTTTTGCAAGCAATCATCCTCGTAGGTGGTATAACTTCCTCCATCTCGCAGAGTATTGGTACAACACGCCATTTCATTCAGCGATTCAGACGACCCCTTTCTGTGCTATGTACGGTTGAAATCCACTATCAATCTTGGATTACTTGACTAGATCTGTGCGAGAACCATCACTTGACGCAACCTTGCAACAACATCAAGAAATATTGAAGACATTAAAAGCGAATCTACAAAAGAGTCGTGTTCAAATGGAAAATCAAGCTAACACAAAAATAATAGATTTTACCTTTAAACCTCAAGACCCGGTTCTTCTCAAACTCCAACCGTACCGTCAACAAACAGTCCTTAAGCGTACATCTCAAAAGCTGGCTCAACAGTTCTTTGGCCCTTTCACCATCATCAAAAGAGTTAGTAATGTCGCTTACTTGCTGAATCTACCTTCTTCTTCGTGAATCCACCTTGCGGTACACGTTTCCCTTTTGCGCCCTTATTTTGGCACCACCCCAGAAACGGACTTCCGACCCCTTCCGCCTCATACGGGTATTTCTTTTCACTCCGAAGCTGAAGGTGAAACCTGCGAAACAAACAACCACACATATCAGTCAGAAGGCGACAGCCGAGAGGAAGAGTTGAAGATCCAACAACTATCGGACTCCTTACCTTCTCCGGTGAGTGAAGCTTTGTTTCAACGCCTGACACATAAAGGAACTAAGGATACTCAATGCATTTCAAAAGAAAACAGAAAAAAATAGTGGAACTCGTGGAAGAAGGAAATGTAGCGTTTTCTGAAGAGAAAAATAAAGAAGTGAATAAGTATAGGGAACAACACTCAGACTTAAGTGTTTTCAAACCAAACCTTCCAACTCCTAAGTACAACTCTGCAAAACCACTCACACACCCTAACCCCCACGTAACCAGCTGTCCTTTTCAGATCTCAACGGATCTATCCCCAAGCATCAAGCACCGTTGGATTTTGATCATGTGACGCACATGAATTCTCAAAACCAGCTGTACCCAACTAATCAATATTATCCCAACACTCCACCGCCCCATATCCCTCGTTTCCCACACTCCACGCGTGATTACACATTACCCAACAAAAAATTTTCAGAATTTTCAAACCCAAAAGATTCTCTCTTATCTCAAAACCCTACCTATCCAAGTTTCCATCTGACTGTGTCTCTTACCCATTTCCAAAGCCCACCAGCTTCTAAGTCCACGAACCTTGAGGACAAGGTTCCTCAAGAGGATACGAGTATTGTTATGCAGTCCAATAGGCCCAAGAGAATTAAGAAAATTCCTAGTTCTTTAAAAGATTATTATTATTATTAATGAGGGGTGTTGTAACATAATTTTATCTATTATTATTTTGTATTTTTGAGTGAGTGTGGCCCATGGCCCATTAGTGGGTTACAAACCCTAGCTATTTAAGTGTATCTTCTCCTTTGTGAGAGCTATGAAGAAAGTATGAAGTTTGTTTAATGTCAATTTCTTTTAATGCATTTTAGATCTAAATTTAGCCTAACTTGAATCTAACAGTGGAATATATAGAAAGTCCCACATCGAAATTTTAACAACAAGTGGAAGTGTTTATAAAGCTCTTTTAAACAATAATTATTTAATGTTAAGGTGTTGGCTGTTGTATAACACAATTCGGGCTTAAGGTCTAATGTAAAATTTTGATACTTTAAAATTATAATTCATAAAAAAATATTAATCGTAAGAAAATAAAATATGTAATCAAAAAATTAAAATAAAAAATTCCACGTAAATTAAAAACTAATTAAAAATTTAGCAATTACTTACATTTCTTTACTTACAGGGGGTTTTATATATGTAACCATAATAGCTATTACTTACATTTCTTTACTTACATTTCTCTTTATTGTACTAATTAAAGTTTATTCGTGTTCCTCATACAAAATTGAATAGATATATTTCAACTCTAAATAAAAATTCAATATTTGACTATGCTCTATGTACAGAGAATTAAAAGACATGTTAGAAGTTGTAGTGACACTTTTCACGAGCACGCCATAGAATATCCCTTTGAATATGATTTTTTAAATATATTTCATTAATAATAATAATAATAATAATAATAATAATAATAATAATAATAATAATAAAATGTAAGAATAGTTGTTGTATGGATAAAAGTATACGAGTATCCACAGTTGTGGTGGTGTGGTGATGTCGACGGCAGTTGTGGTGAATGGGGAGAAATCGCCCATAGGATTTGAGTGAATGTTGAACTTATAATTAGTAGTCTCGCTTGAAGCTTGAAGATGAGAAATTGTGATTTTGATTGGTGTAACATCCTGATTTTATTAATATTTTTATTAATTATATTAGTAATTATACTATTTAGTATTTTTAATAATTATTTATTTATTTAGTTATTATGTGATATAATAATTATTTGAAATATTTAATTGTATGAGTGTTTGTGTTATTTGGGTTAATTAAGTTGTATGAGAGATATAGTTAATTGGGCCTTAGTAGTAGAAACATAATAGATGGATTATGAGTTAAGCTCATTAAGAGAAAAGAGATAGTAAGAGTAAAAAATTAGGGTTTTAGAGTTGGAGTCTCATAACTCATTTTTTGGGAGAAAGGAAAAATATAAGAGAGAAGAGAAACAAGGGAGGAGCACTTGAGAGAAGAAGAAAATTATGGAGGAAGCCTTATTTTTTGCAGCAAGTTTCAGCATAGAGTCACCTTGGCAAATCAAGCATATCTCTCAATCCAACCGTTGGATCGTTACGGTACGTGGACACAACGTTCGGGACTCATAGAGGTAAGTTTTGACCGGAGTGATTTTGATTTTAAGGGTTTTAAGTTCGTCTGATAAGCTAATTCCCAAACTGGTTTTTAGGTGTGTCTCTAATTGATGTTAGAAAGGATTTCTTTTTGAGAAAAACTTAGAGCTATGGTGAAAGAGTCCATATTTACCAAGGTAGGGGTGGGGTTCGAATTATATAACCGGGAATATGATGATTATATGTGGGATTATGGTGTATTTAGTTATTCTGAATTAATTGAAAATTGTAGAGGTAGTTTGTATATGCTAGTAGGTGATTGTGATCGACTTGTTTTGTAAATTATGATGAGTACATTGTGTTGTTATTTCTTTGTGATTTCTGAGCGATGTGTATATTGTTGTTGTTTTATGCGAAGTTGCAGGATGTTTCAGTGACGATGTATACCTCTATTTATTGGTATAGCGACGATATAGGCTTATGCCTTTGTGACGATGATGTTGTTTGTTGTGTGTGTTTGTTGCATTCTTATACATATGCATTTTTGGTGAAGGCCTGGATAAACAAATTAGTAATGAAGGCTTATGCCTTGATGTCTCTGTTAATTGACAATTGGCGATGGGGGTTGAAGCCCTGGGTACCACATGCATGTGCAATAGTAGAGTCTCATTATATGTGACATGAGTGTGATTTAATTGTGACGTGATGTGACTTGAGTTGTTGTTGAATATGACGATGTGAAGTGAATTGTGATAATGTGAAGTTGTAATTATAAGTTGTTATGTTAATGACTTGTTGTGTCAGGTACCGTCTAGAAGATGAAAAATAGTTGTTATAACTATTATTATGTTGTTGTTGATTTTGTTATTATAACCATACAATTTTAAATTGTTGTTATAACTGTCGTCTGAAAGCTGTAAAGTGATAATTTTATAAGATTTAATTCAAATATAGTGTTGAATAATAAGGAGTAATTATTGTTGTTTTAAGATGTTTTTGGTCGGATAAAAGTTGACGAATAATTATAAGTTGAAGTTTGATCTAGTTGAATAAACTTGTGTATGAATTATAATTTTAAAATTGTAGATGTCGAATGCTATGTATCAAGGATAAACGAAATACATGTTGTTTGTGACTTTTAAGTTGAAAATGTAATGCCTCAGGTTTGATGTTTAAAATTTTCCGCACTCTGATTTTAATATAATTGTTGGGTAGATCTGGGGTGTTACAATTAGCAATGTTAGGGTTTTTATGGAAGACACCAAACATAAAAATATTAAAAGTTGCAGGAATGGATTTTGTGTTGGGAAGTTGTGTGCATTATCCTTTCTAAATGACCTTTCAATATTCCAAGAACCATTATTAAAATAATAGGCTAAGTCTATGTATTCAACGGTTACCATTTAATTAATAGTTATTAGGGTTTTGTAATGTATATTTGGGTAAATAAAAATAAATATAAAATACCAACAAAAATTAAGAGGGTGACACATCACCCATAATAAATATCAAATCAATAATATTGAGTTATTTTGCTAAAAGTCTTTTCTACCCATGGAATAAGAAAAGTTTTAGTAATTTTATCACAGAGCTTAATCTTATAGTGTAATTTTCAGGTACTTTTGCTTTTATATATTACTAATAGATAATAGATAAATAGATAAATAATAGATATTCACTAATTATTAATGCACATTGATTACAGAAAAAATATAATACACAACAAATCCTAAAATAAATTAAGAAAAAAATTATTTTCTATTTGATAGTAATTTTTAGATCAACAATAACTTTATTTTTAGTATATAATAATAATGTTACAAAAATATTTTGATCAATAATGAAATTTTTTTTGGATAAAAAATAATAAATAATAAACTTATTTTTGTATATAATAATAATGTTATAAAAATATTTTGGATGACATTCAAATTAAAATTAAAGTATTATAATGATCATAAATGATTTAATTAATTAATTTAAAAAGTTATAAATTATATAATAAATTAATTTATATTATAAACATAAATTACTATGTAAAAAAACATTTATGGAAATAAATGACATCTAAAAGAAGAATTATCAATTTAAATGAGGTTACAATTATAAAAGAAAAACCATCAATCTAAATATATGCTATGAATATTTAGTCACGTCTCTATCAATATAATTGGACTAATAACAAATCAATTTATAGTTATTTATTTTAAAATTTAAATTTAGAATTCTAAATTATTTTTTTCCTTTTAGCTATGTCTCTATCAATATATAATTTATAAATTAATTGTTTATGCTAAATTTTACCATTTATTTTTAAGAATATTAACTATTAAAAGATATCATGGAAAATATCAAGCTCAACAAAATATATAAATTAATATCAAATTAAAAACAACAACCAATACAAAGAAAAATAATAAGAGAGTTATGGGTTAAGTATGTTTTTGTCCCATATAAATATCTCAAATTTCATTTTTAGTCTCTATTAAAAAATGACATATTATAAAGACCAAAAACATAGTTATTCTATGATATAATAGATATTAAACGATTTCTTCATAAATGAATACAAATTGTTAAATTAATAATATTTTAATAATGATTCTATGATATAAAGCTTTAATGTAAAATAGCAAAAAGATTACAAATCATAAAAATCAAAACATAATTTCCCTCTTATTTTTTCACCAATTTTCTTAAATAAATACATGTGCTTATCTACACTTGAGGGAGGTGGAAAAATTGTACTGAAACCCTACTTAAATTGCATCACAAATCTCCTTCCGAATTCAATATGTAAATTCCTTCTCCAAAATTATGCAAAATTCACCTTCATTGATCTATACAACAACTCCATATAGCCATGTAACCTTCAATACACAACTTTCTTAAACCTGCAAAAAATTGATCAACCACTCCAATAATCTCCACAAACCTGTTCCTTCAAATCTGCCAAAAAATATCCAAACAACTCCACAAATATTCATCAAAACTAATCACTAAATCTACATCATAACCCACCTTCATCATCATTAATCTATTTCAACATCTTCGTCCATCTTTCATCAACATCCAAATCTAGCATCATGCAATAATCTGCTTCAGCTACAATCAACAACAGCTCCATCAATTTCATCGATCTTCGCATCACCGCTCAGCAACAATTCAATTCCAGAACTACTTGCAACAAAATGCGTCAACAACAAACTTGAATCAACATCACAATAATCTCAATAAACGATTCTGCAATGATTTGCAAGAACTTTTAACACGAAATGATCCAATAATTTTTGTAGCCTCAAATCTCTGAGTCACATCATCTCTTTGCAACAACTCAATAAACATTATCATCATTGACTTCACCATGACAATTATGCACATTATCATTGAAAAATAATGCTAATGGTTCCCTGTTATGGTAGAATCTTATGCGATACATGGGCACCACAAAAACCAAGATTGAGAAACAAGTATAAAATAGGTTATAGTAAACAAATATAAAATAAATTATAGTAAGACAATTTTGTATAACTACATGTTTATGCTCAGTGTTGGTTATGAGAACAGAAAAACAAATAAGGGAAACAATCAATTACTACAAATGAATATAATAAATAAGTTGTGATTATATTAGGCCTTTATTAGGTGAATCACGTAAATTATCTCCATTATCAAAACACTTCAACAATTCCACAAAGACAAACACAAAAACTAAACAAAAAACTATAAGCAAGAAGAAAATAATAGTAATTGAGTTATACTTGATGCAGGAAAAAAGGGAAGGTTTGAATCAGAGGTGTGCAAGTAGAAATCATAGTCTTCAAATTAACTAAAAAAATTAAACACAAAGCAATTCACTTAACGCACTAATCGATACAACAAAGCTTTTCAAACAGAAGTCTGAATCTTGCCACCCTGTCAATTAAAAACGATGAAATATTTAGAACAAAAACATTGAAACCAATATGCAAAGCATTCAAAAATGAAACAACAACAACAACCTTCTCATCCATTAGAACCATTTCCATCGCATAATATTTTTGTTTCGAATTCATGTCTGGAACAAACCATAAGCGAATAACTCGAACAACAACATCCAATGATTCTTCTGCCGGAGTGATTATAGCAACAAAACCGTGTCTTGCGGTGACCATTGCAAAAAATTAAAGCAAGAGATTGAAGGATTAGAAGGATATGATAATTCAGAAAAGGAATAAGTCATATTTATAGACGAGCACAATAATCAGGAAATACCAATAACCAGGAAGTAACAATATTGATTAAGCACTGCTTAGGTATTTTGAGATGAATAATTATCATTAAAGGGATTGAACCGTGAAATTCATATAAGCAGAAGCGTCGAAGAATATTATGTGAAATGAATGATGGTTGAAAGTATTGAGAAACATACATTAAATTAGGGAAATGGATCAACAAAGAAGAATATGATTTGCCGTTTCATTTTTATAGGGATGAGGGAATTAGGTGGCCAATGTTTTGGGAAAGGCTAATGTGTATTGTGTGGTCATAAATCAATTATAAAGAAAATACAAAAATAACGTGTTATCCAAACCATAGAGAATATATAATAATTAAAAAGAAAACTGAATTATTAATTTAACAATAATAATAACATTTCTTAAAATAAAAACTATTAAAATAGTAAGCTTTTTAAAATTGTGCAACTTGTAAAAAATTGTCGATAAAATTATTTTAATTTTATTATTATTATTATTATTTATTATTATGTATGATAGCAATTTTGATATATATTTTTCTAATATCAAAGTTAATATTTTAGTGTATACGTTGGCGACAGTGTCGGAAAACCGGGGAAGACCTTGGGATGATGTAGGCTGGAGTCGAAGGGCGTCGTTGTGAAGAGCACGACAGAATCTCTTTCCCTTGGGCTTCAGTTAGATCCGGCCCAATCCAATTTAAAATAAGCCCAGCAATGCTAAGTAAGGCACACAGCACATTTTGTTTGTCTCTGTTCTTTTATCAAACCTAGTTTGTCTGTCTTCCTCTTCTGTTTTTTTTTATACCTGGTGTCTATTTTTCATTTTGTGTTTTAAGGTTTTCTTTACCTCTATTTACTTTTTTTATTTTTTTCTTCTAACAGATCTTTCAGATTTCAGAGAAAAACCTAAAATTTTCCGATTGTGATTTAAGGTTTTCTATACACTATGTCGCTACAATTTTCCAGATTTCAGAGAAAAACCTAAATTTTCCCGATTGTGAATTAAGGTTTTCTATACACCATGTCGCTACAATTTTCCAGATTTCAGAGGAAAAACCTAAATTTTTCCGAATAATTTCTTGATGTTTCAGATCTTATGTATTTGGGAAAGGTAAAGTAAGTTTTTTTATTTTTTTTGTTTTAAGGTTTTCTTTAATCAATACTTCAGTTCATTTTTTGTCTGACATTTCATTTTCTAACCCATCAAATATATTGATCTAATGGATTTGATCTACACTAAATTATCCAGAACACAAAGGTTTTAAGGTTTTCTTTATCTCTATGTACTTTGTTTTTTTTTTTCTTCTAACAGATCTTTCAGATTTCAGAGAAAAACAAATTTTTCAATAAGTTTTCTTTACACTATTTCTCGTATGTCGCTACAATTTTTTCAGAATAAAACCTAAATTTTTCCAAAAAATTTCTTGATGTATCAGATCTGGTTGTGTTCTAAGGTAAGAATTTTCATTTTTGTTGTGTTTTAAAGTAAGTATTTTCATTTTTTCTTGTTGTGTTTTGATAGCTCATTTTTTTGTTCTTCTCCTAACCAATAACCAATATCTCCCAATTATTCCTCCTTTTGATTTTAGTTTATACCTTTAAAAAATTATTATTTCATTTCAACTATTCCTTTAGTGTCACATCCCAATGATAAACCAATGGTCTTTATTTTGAGAAGATTGTTTTACCAACCCTGCTTTGTATATTTGTAGGTTGAAGAAATTAAAAGCTACCGACTCAATCCCTATGCTTATGAATGGAACAAAACACACAGTGCAAAACAGTTACAAGTATATATAAAGATTTAGCAAATGGTGAGGAAACTAATAGTGAGAATGATCATGTTTCTATTGCACGAAGAATTATCGCAAGGAGGGCATTTCGGAAGAGATGATTCAGGGACAATTCAGGTTTTTAACACTTTTTATTGACTTTGTACATTTATTGTTATACATATATGATCACTTTATTCTTATTGAAAAGACAAATGTCTTTGTAGTTTGTTGCGTTAATTATTCATTGATAAGTGTTGTGGATAGATTCTAATGGAAGTTAAAACTATGTTTTCAGCTCTATAGTGAAAAGGAAAAGACTTGTAGATCAACAGTTTGAGCAATTGAAGGCACATGTTGATGTGGGTGATATACTAGGTGCAAAAGGAACAGAAAAACGCACAAAAAAAAAAAGGTATTACCTAGAAATTAGGCTTTTGGAAATTATTTCATGCATTGTGCATATGCATGCTATATATCCCAAATGATTTATGCTGAGAGTATGCTTCTGACTTGATGGATACAAACTCTAGTCTATTGGTTAAGATGAGAATTTTGGGATATTATATTCTCATAAATGTTTTTCTTTTCTATTAAAAGACGATTACGATGTAAACACGTGTTTACTCAAATTGAAAGTTTCAAGTTGTCTATGGTTGGATTAATTCAAATAATTTTTACGAGAACCTTTGTAGGTGAATAGATAAGCTGATAGTTTTCTTACTAGACTAAATTTGTTTGCAATGTTTGGTCTTTTTTTTTGGGGAAAGAACAACCTAACACTAAGTGAGGTCAGTGGTGTCTTTGAGCAGTAAAGAATAAAGATCCCATATCTGGAGGGTGCTTCCTCCAAAGCTTCCAATTCTCACGATACATAGTCCCATAGTTGGTTATATGGTCAGTTCAAAATAGCATTCCTGAAAATCATTTTGAATTTGCACTTTCTAAGGGCAACGTATAAGCTCCAAAATCCCCATGGCAAGGCAATGTGAGTGCTTTTTAATATAGAAATTACATAATGATTGGTACAGCCAAAGTGATCTTGTGCATGTTAGAGATATAATAAAGTCAATCATAAACTTTTAGGAGAGTTGGTTGTTGGCAATTGATACAATTGTTTTTTTTTTTTTGTGCCTTTGGCAATTTAACTCGAAAAGAATTTCAATATAGAATATAGAAAATACATTAACTAGAAGTTCAAATGGCTAATATTTTCTACTATAGTATTGTAATGAAATATCTTAGACTCTGCAAACATATATACATATATATATATATATATACAATATAACACAGTATCATTTGCCTGTTATATGGGATTGGTCAGTCTAGTGAAATACCTAACTTTTTCATAAGGGGAAATTCATTTCATTTGAAAGTTAACTTAGAGGAATGTTCATTTCACTTCCATTAAATCTAGAAAATCACTAATAAAATTGATGACAAATTAAGTTTGCATTCTTTTTGTTTTTTAAAGAATGTCTGGTGCTCAGTAAATGAAGTCTTTATCTTATTTTTTATAATCTCTTTTAGATAGCTATTTTCTAGTCAAATGATTTTAGTGGTTTTTATTTTTATCTGTTCTATACTTATTTGTTTCCTGTTTGTTCTCTTTCCTATTTTGTAGCACTATTTATTTTTTCTTCTTATTTCTACAGCATCTCTAGTTATCATTCTCACCCTTGTACTTAAAATTGAACATCCTTTTATTTTTTTTAAATATCTCTTCTTTATGTTTGTCGTGGACTTGTGGTTAGGTATGTAGATATGATTGCAAATCCAGAGGTAGCTGATGTATTCCGCAAAAGAGCAAAGGTGGTTCTTCTTCCAAACTTTATTTGCTTAAGGAAATCATTGCTATTTATTTTTGTTTTTAATATTAAAAACAGATAACTTATTGTCAATTTAGAAATTTCATTTTATCTGCCTACTTCCCTGTTTCCATGCCTCTTAATTGAGTTATAACTATCATGTGGCCAGCTTCCTTTGTATTACCGCGAGTGTGGGACTGAGCCTTCCGAATGATAAAGAAAAAAAAGTGCTTAGTTTCGTTGGATAAACCAACGCAAATATCATATTTAATACTCACATTCTGTCCTTCTGCTGATATATTGTCAAAAAAATACTTATCCATTTATCCATGCTAGACTGTTTAGCTACTTTTTGTATTATTTTTCTGATTAATTCCATTCAAATAGGTTGTATCAGGGATACGAAGGACAATAGATTCTTTAGGTTATGTTGAGGTAGAATCTCCAGTTTTGCAGGTTTGTTGATTTTCACGTACCTACTCTATTTTTTCTTTAACCTTCCAATTGCTCATTTATTTGATTGAAACAAGTTAATTTTTATTATTATTAATATTAATAAAATGCTAAGACCATCAATTGCTCAGAAGTAATTTTGATATTCTAACATGTGAGTTTGGTTAGCTTTCTTTACTCTTGCACTCTTGAAAGTCCGATTGATATAGGGTTGTTAACATCTCAATTAAATGGCTTTGTGGCACCTGTTACTCTTATGTTATTCTTTATATCATTGCTAGTTGTGAATTTAATCAACAAACTATTTGGTGGTATGTGTTTGACCAATCTGCCTACTAAGTCACACAGTTCTTCCTCGATATGGATTATTTTTGTAAGCATTCCAAATCATTAAAAGGAACAAGTTTGTTATTCATATTTCACATCTTCCATGACTGAATTTTTCATAAAATATTGTTTGTCATATGTATAAATATCATATTTTTCATTTTTCTCATGGAAATTTCTTTCTTTTCCTGATTAATTTCATTGACTAGGGAGCAGCTGAGGGAGCAGAGGCCAGACCATTTGTCACATATCATAATTCTCTCGGAAGGGACTTATATTTGAGAATTGCAACTGAATTGCACCTAAAGAGAACGCTGGTAAGATTTAAAATCCTTTTTATTCTTAATGTCCTGGATCAACTTACCTTCAAACAAGAACTTACATTTTTTTCAATGGAACGAGTGTTGAGGAATCAACCTCTTTATTTTCTTATTTAGTAAGTAATAAGAATTTAATGCTGTGTTTTTCAACAAAGATATGTTAGTGTTTATCACGATTGCAGTGCTAAAGAGTTTGACTATTACCCCTTCACTGTCTTGTGTATGAGAGGTGAATTTAGTCTCACATTGCCTAAAGATTCTTGTGTGTGAGGGGTGAGCTTAGTCTCACATTGCCTAAAGATATGGTCTGGCTAGTGTTTATAAAGTTCAGGCACCCTTACCTTCCAAACCTCTGTCAGCTGTTAAGTTTCTGCCTCTTATAGATAAGCTAAGAGTGTTCAGTAGAAGAGAGCTACTTAAGGCACCCTTTAATTCTAATGGGGACTATTAGAATAGGATATAGTGTATTTTCTCTAAGTTGTTAGTGAGTGGCAATTCTGTAATTCTGCTGTTAAAGAGTGGCAATTCTGTAATTCTGTTGCTACTAACTACTTCAGCTATATATAGCTAATATCCTGTATCTTCTTTCTATAATGAATTCAATACAAAATATTTCATTCTCTCTCTTTTTGACTTGTAACATAGCTGTTAACCATTTTCATGTTTTTCTTTGTGCCAGGTGGATGGGTTTGAAAAAGTATTCGAGATTGGTCGAATATTTAGGAATGAAGAAATTTCAACTTGTCATAATCCTGAATTTACAACTATAGAGGTAAATTGAAGTTTCAATTTAGAAAGTAAGATTTTGAACCTTTCATTACTTTTAATTCGATGTTATTCTGAATATCACACATCACACAAATGCAAGGTAACACTACCTACAGATATAGAAAAGATTCCTATAGGAAAGCAATTTCTGTATTTTATTCGGTCATTTAGTTGCGATTATACTACGGATTAAAATGCAAAAAAATTCAATGTTAAGGTACCAGTATTACTTCTCCCATCCAATTGATCAATCCCTTAGAATCTTAATTTTCTCCTCCTGTTCAGCCACCTTTGATCTTAGTTGCTTTAGCTCTTCGTCTTGTTGTGTCACCTTTTTCTTTAATTGAATGATCTCCTCATCTTGAATATTGAGTCTTTCTTCTAGAGCACGAAATTTGCTGTCCATAATTTTGTTAAGTGCATCAAGTTCTCCAACTTGAAGTTGTACTGTTTTCCCTGTAAATTTTGTATTCCAAATTAACATTAATTTTGTATATATGTCATTTAAATAACTATAGATTTATCTTAAGTAAAATAACCTTGCACGGCATCTTCCACAACAGGTGTTTTTTGATTTAGCCCATCTTTGTCTTCAGCATTGACCTTTTCAGGCGCAATAGGAGATCCTCCTGTTGCAATAGCAGCATGCTCTGGTTCAGTTTCAATCTTTGGATTTTCAGGTGATGAATTACCTGCTGGTACTGTGCAACAATAATTAAATCTCAATGCATCGATATGCAATCTTAAATGTTCGTCAAAGATTTGTGGGATACCTTCTACAGTATCAACTTTTTGGTCCTCATGCTCAATATGTCCTGTTGCCACAGTAATTGTAAATCAAAATGAAACAATATACAATGTTAATCAAGTACTGAATTTAGTAACTTTACCCTCTTCAGTAGCAGCTACATCTTTAACCTTGGGTGTTGGATCATCTTGAGGTTCAATAGCAGCATTTTCAGGTGATGCATTACCTGCAGGTACTGTGCAACAATAATTAAATCACATTGCATCGATATACAATCTTAAATGTTCGTCAAAGATTTGTGGGTTACGTTCTACAGTATCAGCTTTTAGATTAATATTTGCATCTTCATGAAACAACATACAATGTTAATCAAGTACTCAATATAGTAACTTTACCCTCTTCAATAGCAGCTACATTATTTATGTCAACCCTGGGGTTCCTCCTATTGCGGCTTCCCCATTTGGGAAAAGCAGGAACATGAGTAGCTGGATCATCTTCTTCCACAGGCTCAATAGCAGCACCTACTAAAAGATTAAGATTTGCATCACCTTCTTCCTCAAGAGCATCGGGTAGAGCCTCAAGTCTCCCCGCCATACTCATGATGGCGTTGATGGTTCTATGAGTTAGTCCTGCAGCTTGTTGGATTAAGACACATTTTTCAAATTTTGTGCCTATAGCATTTGCATCGTAAAGCTTCATTGCTTCTCTTAGCCTCTTTTTTTCATCGTCTGTCCATTTTTCTAAGACACAAGATTTATGTGGTATGAGTGAATTAAGAAACCAAAAGATTACGAATAAATTAAATCAAACATCAAACGAAGTAATAAATTAATGCATCTTCCTAAAATCTAAAATCGCTGATTGAATCTAAACCTAAAATTCTAAAACTAAAATTTGGTGATTGAATCTAAAATTGGTGATTGAATCAAAAATTGGTGATTGAATCTTCCTTTCTAAATCTAAAATCAGTGATTTGAACCTAAAATTGGTGATTCAATCTAAACCTAATAAATCAATCACGTTCTTCCAAATAACATTGATGAAAATTCTAATCCTAAAATCTAACCCGCCATGGTGAGTGTTCTTCGCCCTTTCCTCTTTCTTGCTCGTTCTTCTTCGTTCTTTCTTGTGAGAAATGTTCGCTATTTCCTCTTTTTGAGAGGTTTTTCAATGTTTGGATAATTTTTTAAGTGAAAAGAGTTTAATTACGCATTCATTCAATTTACATTAAGCTATTGATATTACTTCATTACCTTCAATTGATTCCATTCATGTTTAAATTATTTGTTATAACTATTAACAACAATTTTTACAAAAGAGAATTTATAAATTAATATTATGATTTTATATTACTCAAATTGTTTTAAAAATATATTATGATTAGTCATTATCCCATGTATTTTAAAATGTGTACATTTATAATTAGTAATTAGTAATTTCAAGAATAAGAATTATTTAATTCATTTTGCAAATTATGATTATAATTATTAATAATAATTTTTTAAAAATAAATAAGATTTTTTTAGTCTGTTATGATTTTATATAATTATACCATGCATCCCAAAAGAAAATGTCTAGTACTTATTTTATTTTTCAAAAATATCTATATATATTATAAATTATAATTAGTGATGTTAGTGAAATCCCTGAATAAGGGTGGCAAACGGGTATGTCCGTCTCGTTTGGACCCGTCCCGTAAAAATCTGTGAAAAATGGGACGGAGCGGGGCACATATTTGAGAGTGTGAGTTTATAACCTTGTCTGTCCCGCAAAAAAAGAGTGTGGGGCGGAGAAGACATGCGGGCATCGAGCTTTTTAGGTCTAAAAATAGTAAAATTGTATGAGAAAGCTCATGCCCGCAAAAAAACGGGGCAGGACATACAAATCAAAGAGAGCGGTCCTAAAACCTTGTCCCACCCCGTAAAAAGTGTGGGTAAAATGGGCTTTTCTTGCAAGTCTGTTTTGCCACCCCTATCCCAAAACCTTAAACATGAAGAAAAAAATAGACTACAAACAATTAAAATGCAACTACACAAACAAATCTAGGAGATCAAGAAAGCAACTAACAACTCAAAATAGTAATCTTCCTATAATCCAGTGGACAAGGTTTACTGTCAACTGGTTTATCAAAACACATAGTATTCATATACTATTTCTAAACATCCAACAAGGATAAATTGTTTTAGCGAATAACACATTTAAAGATATCAGTTTTCCATCCTTTGCTTTTCCACTCTCTAATGCACCAGGTAAGATCCTTATTCCATGGCAAAGGTAGGTGCTCAATCTGAAGCCAATTAAAATCATTGGCCTAGATCTGTTTAATATCAGCTCAACAAATAAAATAGACGATGAACATTTCTTGACTGCTACACAAGCAACACTTATCATTCGACAAAAGGCCAAAATGAACCGTTCTCTCTTTGGTGGCTAAGCGGTCATGGCAGACCATCCAAAGAGTGAACACTGCTTGAGGTATAACTATATTACCATTCATCAATTTGTACCATTCAACATCTTTAAACTGGATTTTTAAATCATTGTAGATGTTCCTAGTGTTGAATTTTTGTTGATTCGACATGTGACCATTAACACGCCACGTGGGAGGATTACTGAACTGTAATCCTATGCATTCTTACAATACTTCCTCAGTCAACGTATAATCATGATCATTTCCTCTAGTTACTTTTGATCAACGTCTTTTGTGTTTTAGAGAGGGCCTGGGTGTTCCCTATCTTTATCTCTTAGAAGGGTGTCAGTTTTCTTTCTGGTGTAACTGTAAACATTCTTTCTAGTGTAACTGTAAACATTTCAGGGGGGTCACATGATCACAATCAGACAATTGTAACTTTGCTAGCATACCATATCACTCTGAGTCATCTAATCAAAACAGCTAACCAACATTAAGCATATTTTTTTTACCAACTAAACAAAAAAATCAAGACATTTTCAAAAAAAAAAAAGATTAAATAAAATTTCCTTCAAAGCAAAATTGCGAACTACGTCTACGATCACTCATTTTTCAAACCCAGACAAGGTTCAACGATAATTTGAAAGCAATTCTACGCAATCTCATAACAAACACAAACCAAACAAACTATGAACTACGATACTCTGACTTCATTGTACTAATGGATACGTAGGCATAGGGTTTCGAAACTCTACCGAGTATAACTATAAAAAAATTAACATTTAACCTCATTCCTTTAAAATATCAATAAAAACCAGTTTTTTAGGATATGGGTGAACTTACGTTTGCTATATCTCAAATTTAAAACTTATAAAACCTAAACCAATGAGGGGTCCCCTTAAATACAAGGGAGACAAAGGTTGCCTAACACATTTCCTTCGTCTAATCGACCACAAACGTAGAATCTCTGAACGTAGGGTAATCCGTTTGATTCCTTTCTTTTGAGATAAAAGTAAATAATGGCGACTCTTTTTCTTAAAATTTTAAGTCGATTGCTACACATCTTAGTCCACACAACACACGTACATAAATTAATCATGTTATCAATCAACACAACAACATTCATCAGAATTCAAGTATAGAAACACAAGAATTTACAACATCAAGTATCATACAAAATGCCATCTAAACCTATCCAAACATGCACAGTAAATTCCATAAAATTCTCAGAAATTATAATAAAATATAAGCTAACATATTCTGAAATCATTTTTCAAAAATATTAAATTTTGATTCAAGAACCCGCGCTAAGCGCCCCTTATATTGTGCTAAGCACGTTCGCTACTGGAAAATGGCTCGTTTTATTTTCAAGAGCGCGCCGAGCGGGATTTGCGATTTCCGCAGAAAATCCTGCATGACCTGCATAGAAACAGTCCCTAACTTTTGCCCAAAAACTAATTTTTTATCGATAATTTCATGCGATTTAAGGTGTATTGACCTAGTTCTAACATGGATTAATTATTTTAAACCCAAAACACAATTGTTCAGCTTTGTTCTAAAAGATTCATTATCAAACCCTAAACTTTCAAATCCTCAAAATGGTGAATTCAAATCTAAATCATGTTATTAATCACCAATATAACAATCATCATCATGTAACATGTTAATCACACAATCATCAACATTGATCATCAAATTCTATCAAGAACAACACAAAATCCCAACTTATGATTATCGACCCCTCAAATCAAACATAATGATCAAGATAACCCTCTTACCTTAAATTATTAGCCGAACTGATTCTCTTTCTGAATTCCTATAGTTAATCTTTCTCTTCTCCTCTTCTCCCCCTAACTCTCTCTTCTTTCACGTTTTCTCCAAATTCTACGTTGAATGAATAATTCTCATATTTTTCTCTTCTTACCTAGTTAGCCTTGACACATGAAAAGCATCATGAAGGTTACCAAGTGACGGTGGAAAAGAAACCCGATAGGCCATTTCTCCCATCCTCTACGAAATCTTGTAAGGACCAATGAAACGCGAAGTAAGCTTTCGAGACTTCAAAGTTCTACCAACACCAGTTATTAGAGTAATTCCCAGGAACACATGATCATCCTTTTGGAATTCAATCCCTTTCCTTTGGTTATCATGATAACTCTTTTGGAGGTTCTGAGAAGCTCCAATCTTCTCCTGAATCATTTTGATCTTTTCAGTGATTAGTTGGACAATCTCATGTCCAATCACAACACCCTCTTTTGAGTCATACCAACACAAAGGCGTTCTACACCTTCTATCATACAAAGCTTCAAATAGTACCATTACAATACTCAAATAGTTCCATTCCAAGACCCTCTACTGATTGATACCAATACAAAGGCGTTCTATACCTTCTACCATACAAAGCTTCAAATAACTTCAAATAGTATCATAAAAGACTTCAGCATGTTCTGTATTTTAGCAAGTTGAGCAGCCAAGGTAGTGGTTAGGGGTGGGAATAAGCTAGGCTGAGTTAGGATTTGCCAAGCCTAAGCCTGGCCTGCTAAATAATGGAAAGTCTAAGCTTGGTGTTTAACGTGAAAATCGGTAAACAACCTAATCTAGTGAATATCTTTATTCTATTATTTTCAACCACATTTGTCATGAAATTCACTTGTTAAAAACCTTTCAACATTGACAAGTTGTTATCTATTTCTAAGCTGGCCAGACAAAGAAATAAACATATGACATAAATTCATATGAAAAAATATATCAAGAAAACACATTCATAACATACAAAATATTACTTATACATCAAAATTCACATCATCCAACAAATCAAGTTTATCTCATAATGAGTAAAATAAGCACAACACATAAGGATCCTAAGTTATGTATTCCTAAGCAAGAAGATAGAAATGATAAACTTAAGGATGACACTTTAGCCACTTGCATTTTGTTAAACAACAAGTAACGTCTTCTGTCGCACCTCTTTGCGATGCGAACTATAGCTCCTCCTTAATTTCTCCTGTGCACACACTACTACAAAGCACACATAGGACAACACCGAAGTCACCACAATTAATCAATACACCGTGGTGACATATCTAAATTGAGGCGCTACCAATTTTTTTATTTTTTAATAAAAAAATGTTAACGTATAATAATGGTGGATCATTTAATAGTGGTGATAAAATGAAACTTTCATGGGTTCGAACCTCAAGATCCTCAAATATTTTATTCCTTTAACGTTAAGATGCGCCTTTTCATTTTTATTTATTTTTAAATAAATAAATAATAAAAGGGATATCTCTACGATTGATTGTTTTAACCATTGTGAAATATTATATCCATATATAAGCGAAATAACTCTCACTTTTTGACAGGAGCACTGTGTCCTTCGCTGGTAAACGCTAACACCATTTTTTTTCTCTTCTTCTTCTTTTTCTTCTTCGTTATTAGCCGTGATCCTTGTTCTTCATACATAAGGTATCAATCTTCTTCTATCTTCTTGTTATATAGTTTCTGATTATCTCTTTTGTTGCATCTTATTGAATGTTCTCTTTTATTTAAATTTGTTTTCACGACCTTAATAGAAATAAAGTACAAGGAGTATGAAGCTATGTTGAAAACTTCATCCACCTTGTGCTTCTTCTTCTTCTTCATAGCTTCATAAAAATATGAACTTCATACTTTTCTACAGTTCCAGGACTTCATGTGTATCCATTAATGATGTAGTGTTTTTATTTTGTTGCATGTATTTGTTGTTGAAAATTAAGTTTGCAGTTACACATTTTGATAACTTTCACAATGTTTGTAGGACTCAAAACAAGAACAATACATTGTTAAGTCACAAGAAAAGTAAATGAAGAAACAACATCGACAAACTTCGTCTAGTTTGAGAAACTAAGAGAATAAATATGAGAAGTATAAAGTTGTTGTGTACACTTTTTACTCCTTATATTTCTTTTTCATTGCTTCTCAACCTAGATGAACCTCATAATTGATTCCTGTTCCACGTACGATTATCCAATGCCTCGTTGTTATTGAAATTTAACTATAATCAAAGATAACGATGTATCGAAGGAGTTAGACCAATAAACCACAATCTATATGTAAAAGAGCATGAAATAAACAATGAGACGCATGCAATCAGAAAACAATGGTTTATTTAAGTGGGTTCTCAAGAATAGTTAATTTTCATATTATAGACTTTAATTTGAATGCTTGTATTTATTTAGCAAGGTGTTTGGAAAAACATGCAATCTATATATTATATAATAAACACGGTACACTTTCAACGACGGTTAACTACTATAACATTGATCAAAAGTAATTTATGTTTTAAATAATTTGTTACTGTTGGGTTTCGAACCCAATACCTACGTGTATATATTACAACGGTTTATAAGTATAACTGTTGTGATATGTGCCACACACCCTACCTTACAATAGCAATTTCCAGACCGTGGTAGAAACAATGAACTAACAACCACACCTTACTTAACAATGGTATGACACGCATGATGGTACCCCCTTTCCCAATGTTGTGTAATGGTTTTTCGTAGTAGTGATAATTTTTCCAAGTTACAGAACATTTTTCTCCATTGCATCGAAGCTCTATTTATAGAGGTTTCTCAGCTTCATATTGTCTCTCTTTATGGATCTTGGGCCATTATAATTATCCATTAACTTAGGCCCAAAGAATAAAGCATATTGCTTTGTTGTACTATGATAGTACATTGCACATGTGAGACAACATGACATTGTGGAAGCATTGCAGTAATAGTAATAAACTTTGACACCTTTTTAGAATTTTTTCTTGTATCATTTTCATTCCTATCCATTACTTTTCTCCTTTGTCTTGTAGTGTTTCATCTTTTGCCATTCATTTTCTCCAACTTAGCCCTATTTTTTTCTCAATTCTCTGTCACGTCAACATTAACACTAAAGTTGAGAACTTATACCAACATCTTCTACCTCAAGACCTACTGGATGGTGTTCACAAATTTGTGACATGACAATAATCGTCATCTGAGCTAATTATGCACAAGTAAAAAACACATAAAATTGTCAAAAGAGAGCACCTAATGAGCTCATTACTATTTGAACTAAAAACATAAAATCACAAGTAAATAATCCTAATAAAGTTTAACATTGCCAAATACATCATGTATTAAAACAGAGTCTGAAGTGGTCAACCTCTAAAGACCTAAATTCTGAAGCTTTCAAACTCTGGCTAAAGCAAACTTTGAAGAAGGAAAAATATGAAGATAGAAAAGTCTGAACCAACCAAACTCTGAAGACTGCCAGAACCTGATGAGGGTCAAAGCGCAAAAACCAAGGAAACTCTTATAGATCACTATCATAGTCAGAATTTATTTTGTCCCCATTTTGGTCACATGGCTTTGCAAAAATTGTAGAAGGGTTGAACCTTTTCAACTGATAATTCCTTATGCAACAAAGGAATTTAAAATGGATTGCAATGACATTATCCATTTGAAGAAGCTTTGTAATGAATATGTTTAAATCATCTCCAAGACTCGCTTGTGCAAACCTTCAACGACTCTTTTATGTCTATCTATAAATAGAAGCTAGAGAATCCTAAATAAGGTTAACCAAATTGAAACAATCTTGAAGCTATCTATTGAAAAGCTCGAGCAACTCTGAGCTGAACATTTGACAAACATAGAGAAGAAACTCTATCTAAGTCTTAGAGTTACTTATAATTTCTTAACAATTGTTTATCCTAGAAGTTCTATGTTAAAAGTTGGTATGTGATGTAAACACCTCAGATTGCATATCAAGTGTTCTCTGATATTAATCTCTTAATTGATATTAAATCAAAAAGTCTTTTGCTTTGTGCTTGAGAATTAAAAGTATTAAGTTTGTGTAGCTTAAGCATATTGAAGAAAGTCTTAGGCTTATTTCTTAAGCATTACTGAAGGTCTCTTGCTTTGTGCTTGAGAATTGAAAGTCTTAAGCTTGACGCTTAAGCATTGGAGAAAATATTTAGCTTTTAAAGCATGAGAAATTGAAAAAGTCTCAGACTTGGTGCTTAAGAAAATTGGCGAAAGTCTCAAGCAGACATGCAGACTGGTATGGGAGAATTTTGTCGCTCCAAGTAGGTGTTTACTTTCTATATACTTTAATGTCCTCAAATCAACTTGTTTGAGCTTCAATTATCAGTATTGCTCTCACTTCACCTTTTATCTACTAGTGTTGATCCTAAATTTAGTATCACGATCAAATAATTTTTTTGATATCTATTTGACTTACAATTTATTACTGAGTGATTTTCATTCTCGGTAGACGTAATATACAGTAATGATATGTTTATGATTGCTTATCCGCGTGAAATAAACCGGTGCACATATTTGTATATTATAATGGGATGTTATGACATTGACATATTGTGAGAGATAAAAGAATGATTTAAATAAAATTAAAAATTAACAAATAGTCATAGTTTTTCTTTTAATTCTTTGAAACGTATGCAATATTTTATGTATATACTTATTCAATTGCAATACTTATCAACGAAAATCTAATAAATTTATAAAAGTTGAATTTATTTACCTTATTTTTATTGAAAACAAAATGTAATTTATTATTAAAAAAATAAATAAGAGAAACTAAAAAGATTATGAACACATAAACATATCCAATCATTTTCTACAACATCATCTATTAAAATTTAAGAGCTTTCTCTTCCACCACTTTATTCATATCCTAAGACACTTATTTCTGTAAATGCAAATATTCAACCGTGAATAAAACATACAAAAAATTATTAGATTAAATAAATCAACAATAATATAACAACCAAAATATAAACATGAAAATAATAGAGAATAAAAAAGTGAAGAGAAAATTGTATATGAGACATCTGTGTGTTGTTGTTTGTGTTTATGGATTAAAAAATAAAATTATTTGGATTAAAAAAATTGTTTCCATTTATTAAGAAAGATTAAAATTTAATCATTAATCTTGACACAACTTTTTTTGAGATGACACAATTTTGGTCCTTAATTATTCATATATTTCACTTTCTGTGTGAGATTATTAACATATATTTATTTTAAATTATTTTTATAATCAATATTCATTGTCTTTATAATCTTTCTATTTCCATCAACTAATAAATGTATTCAAACAAAAAAGGTACTAAGCATTGCTATAGATCATAAAAGAACGGCGATACCTATTAAGCCATTGTTGTAGATGAAAAACAACTACTAATGTGTCAAACAACATACATATTCCTAAACTAAAAAAATACTACCAATTTTTAAAACAAAATCTGTAACTTCAAATTGAGTCAAACAAAAATTCATATTATTACATGAATCTTAACCAACAATTTCACAAAGAGGAGAATAAATGATTTGCACCAATCTAAACATAATTTTCTTCTGCTTCTTTATAATTCATTTCAGTTAATATTCATCCTCACAATCTTCCATTATTCCTAAATAAAACATGAATGCTCATTACGAAAATCAAATAAAAAAAATGTTTATCAATTTTCATGAATGCTCATTACGAAAATCAAATAAAAAATAACTAAAAAGGAAGTATTTATTGGCTCCCGATCTAAAACTTCATCTACATCTTTTATAAATCTGAAGAAAAAAGTGAAAGAGAAACAAAAATATAAACTTCCTCATGAAAAACATTTAAAAAAAGTTAAATGAAATTGATAGAGGAAATTAAACAAAAGATGGAAATTTATCAAATTTTATTAATACTCAATCTTCAAACCTCTTTGGCATTTTAACCTGTGACTGAAAAAAATACAAAATATACCATGTAAATCAATCTTTAACTTCATAACATGAAAACATGAAACTTCATCAAATTATTATACACATACACAATTTTGTCCACAATATTTTTACAGATCTAAAAATAAAAATAAAACATAAAATCGTCGCCGGAAACCTGTTTCCACCACCACCACAATCGTCGCTGGAAATTAGTTTCCACCACCACCATCACACTCATTGTCGGAAATCCGTTTCCACCACCACCACACTCATCGGCATAGTAAATGGTGAAAAGAAAGAAAATGGAAGAAAATAGCAGCCGAAGAAAGATAATAGGGTGAAGAGAGAAAGTGGAAAAAAAGCTAGCTACATAAAAGCGTGAAGAGAGAAAGTGGAAGAAAAAAACGTTTTCTGCATAAAAGGGTAAAGAGAGAAATTGGAAGAGCATTTAATTTTAGGCCCATTTAGAAAAGCATGCATTAGGCAAAACACATTTTCAGAAACGTGATGATACCAAATATATTGGGAAGCAATAACAAGTAGTGGAACATGGAGAAGGTGTCCATATGACATAAAGCTGTCAAAATGGGCTATAGTCCATATAGGCCGGTCCACCAGGCCCGGAAAATCATAGGGCTCGAGCCTTAAAATTAGAGCCCATATTTTTCAGGGTCTTTTTAGCCCAGCCCTGAAAAGCCCGCTATCCATTAGGGCTAGCTCATATGGGTCGTGGATAGCCCATCAGGCCCGCATAGTTATAAAATTAAAAAAATATATTAATATTTATATTATCTTACTCCAAAATAGCATATTGATTTTTCTGACATCACGAAATTTTATCTCTATTTTATTCAATCTTTCTTTTTTAAATATTATACATTAATATAATCAATATTTTTTCATCGTATTATATTAATTTTTCTCTTATAATAAATATTCAAGTATTATTTTATACAATTTAGACATATATAGTATTTAGAAACACATTATAGTATTTATAAGATATAATATAGTACTTAAAAATGCATTATATTTAAAATAACATAATATTTAATTTTATTTATAGTAAATATTATGGAATTTTTATTTTAATATTTTTAAATAAAAAAGTTCATTTAAGATCGGGTAGCCCGAAACTCATCTTAGGCTTGATTCGAATAGTAAATCTCGAGCTCATATTAGACAAATTTTTTTTAACCCAACTCAAAAAAACTCAGAGCCCGCTAAGACCAATTAATTTAGGATCGGGTAATCTTTATTGACAGCTCTAACATAATTTAAAGTTGGAGGACACATTTTGAGATTATCACTCTTTTCCAAAGAAAAGATACCCACTAGTTAGTTAAATTTTTCTGTTCAAAAAATCGACACGAGGCAATGCAGCAAGACACCACCTAACCTACCACCATCCCCAACAAGTATATCGATAAAACCGAAATCCAAAACAAAAAAGTTAATAAAACCGACAATCATGTCAATAAAACTACTATTTATGTAGTAATTAATTAAACTTATCCGTTAATTAAGAGCCCGATTTGTTTACAAATTTTCTCCATTCCTCATCTTCTATATCACACACACAACACAAATACAGCCCAAATCCAAAACGCAAGAAAGGAATAAGAAAAAACCGTTAATTAGGGTTTAGTTCGTGTTTTTGAATTCGATTCAATTCAGAAACGATGATGGATGGAATAAGCAATGGAGGCATGTTGTATCACGAGGTGCAAGAATCGAAGCTCTGTGCTGTTCATTGCGTCAACACTGTTCTTCAAGGTCCGTTTTTCTCTGAATTCGACTTGGCTGCACTCGCTTCCGATCTCGATTGTAGAGAGAGGCAGATGATGATGCTTCCTGCTCACTCCGCGGCTGGTGATTTGTTTTCTCATAATGTTTCTCTTGACGGTGATTTCAGCATCCAGGTTCCTTTTCTTTTTACCCTAATTTTCTTATTTCTTATTCATTCAAATTGTTTATTTTTATTGTTATTATTGAGGTTTGAACAAATTGTTTGATTGTGTTTAATAGACGTTGATTATGGATAAGAAATACTCTTACACGGATTAATTAGATTAAAGTGTGTGTTTAGTGTTATATGTTATAGATATGAATGTAGCAGATATGAGGATGTTGTGTGGGAAGACTAGAAAGGATAGGATTAGAAATGGAAATATTAGAGAGTGTTGGGGGTAGCAACTATAGTAAAGAAGATGGTGGAGAATAGACTTAGGTGATTTGAGCATGTAGAGAGAAGACGACCAGATGGAGAGAAGTCAAACAACTAGAGGAAGAAGAAGACCTAGAAAGACTTTAGAGAAGTTATTAAGAAAGATTTTGAGATTAATGATTTGGATTGAAACATGGTCCTGGATAGAATATTATGGGGAAAATTGATCCATGTAGCTGAACCTACTTAGTGGGATAAGGTTTGGTTGTTTTTGCATCCTTCAAAATCATGAGTTTAAAACTGCGGATGAGTACCTTGTTGATGGTGTGTAATTTTGTAAGTAACTATGCTAGGTCTCTTTAAACTTTAGGGTTTGTAGGAACCGAACCCTGATGGGTCCTGTTAACTTCAACTTCAACTTTTCATTATTTTAAGGTATTGAATTGCAGGGGAAAATTGAAGTTTTTTCAAGTTCTGCTTGCATGGTGCTAGAGCTCTAGCACAACTATAGTAGCTATTTGACAACTTTTATTATTTAAAAAGAATGTACGTAGTTATATTTGTCATGCGTGACCCAATCTTTATTAATAAATTATTGAGGTGTGATGCAAATGATAGATAGGGTGTGTGGCGCCAACCTTTCTGGGATTACTTATTTCTAAAGTTATGCTTTTGCATTCCTGTCCATTGCCTTTCTTTTGTGTGATGAAATTAAAGTTGAGTTCTGGAAACAAGTCAACAACTAAAATTCATGGTATGATACTGTTATCTTTTTCTTGTTTTGAAACTTCGGTGTTGTTTGTTTGGGTTGTAATGAATGAAAGCGGGCCGTAAGTTTTGTTTTTGTCAAGGAATTTTGTTTTTGATTCTCTTGCGGTGCATGTGCATGACTAATACAAACATATCTCATTGTGTTTTGATTTGGTTGAAATTGTAACGTCGTATACGTCAAAGATGGTTTTTATGAAATTTGTATTTAGTGAGGGAATTATTTAGTTACCCATGTGAGATACGCATACGTCATAGTTGGTTTTTATGAGTTTTGTATTTAGCGAGGGAAATAGTTAGTTATGCATGCGAGATACGGATCTCTTTTGTTTTCATGCATGCTTTGTAATTGACACTGTTTGCATGCATTCATTGGAATTGAAACCAAATAATTATGTTTAATATAGGATAAAGCTTGAGCAATGATTAATTGAGGTTTAGGCAGTAGCACTTCACACACACTGCTAGTTTTATTTGACATTTTATTTAGTCTAATGTTTTTTTAAATTTTATAGTGGGAATATTACGTCAATTAAATGGTAACGTTTTATTAAGTCGGGTGTTATTTAGCTGTCTCTCCTTTCTTTTGTGTCGGTGAGTTAAAGGTGAGTTTCGAAAACAGCTTAAATTCATGGCATGATTGAGTGTGATGTTTTTTCTCTTATTTTGAAATTTTCTTGTTGTTTGGGGTGTTCAAATTTCAATGAAATCGAAACAATTGGCAAGCTTCTTTTCAGAAAAAAATTGTTTTTGACTCTCTAGTGTATGTGTGGCTAATGGTTAATACTAACAATAAACAAAGTCTGATTGTGGCATTAGTTTGAAAATGCGTTTTGGTTTGGCTGGAGTTCAGTTATGATGCATTATACTTCATAAATAGTTATGGTTGTTATAGTTTTTGTTTAGTAAGGGAACTGGTTAGTTACCCATTTTTGTTTTCACTCGTTTTGTAGTGGCACTATTAAACAAATAGCTACGTTGTTAAGCTTGGATAGCGTTGCGTATCACCAACCCCCTAAAATGCTATATAGCGGATAGCGGGATAAAAACCAGTGTACAAAGTAAACATAAATACTAAAAAATACACAAAATGAAAGAGATCACATACTTAACAGTTAAAAGAATCTAAAGTATACTATAGAGTAATAAAACTTAAGGAGCGAAGAAGAATAAAACAAAATTGAATTAATACTAGGAAGAAGAGAAGAACGATTATTTAAGAGAATCAAGAACATAACTTTACTCTTCAAGGGGATAGGATTGAAATTTATACCCTTAAAAAAACAACATTTAGAAAAAATAATTTGAGGAATTTATCCCCAAAATTCTAAGAGGGGGCGCAAATTAGCGGCTGTGATATCGGTTTGGGACCGCAATTAGCGGCCGCTACAACTGCTTTTGTCGTCTGCGGCTTGCAGACCAATATCGTCTTGCGGAAAGCTACCCCGCCATGCTATTTTGCTGTAATGGTGATATAGCTTGCTATTGACAACATACACAAATAGCATACAATATCGTTACAACTGAATAATTGAGTTTTATATAAATGGATATACTGACATCCTTTTCCCTTCCCCCTCGAATCATTTTACCCAAACATACAGTGGGAAATCTCATATCTGCCAGTATTTAAATAAATTGATTTAGGGAATTTTTAATATCTTTCTTATTTATGTACAGGTTGATACGATTAGGAAAATCTTTTTAATTCTAGAGATATGCAATTAGAACAACATAATTTCTATTTCATTAAATAATATAGGAATTCTGTATATATTCCATACAGTGATGCTTTGTTTGTACATTGAGTTGCTTAATCTCTACGATTTGTGTTATGATCATCTAAGCCCTGGCTGGTTTATGCCATCTGTCTTTGATGCTGAGTTTGTACATTGAGTTGTTTAATCTCTATGATTTGTGTCACAATCATCTAAGATAGCTTTGTGTTTCCAACATTCCAAAATATCAAACACCTGATAGCAGTATTTAACTAGAAGTTTCCAAATACATGATGTACATGTGCAATATGAAAATGTCTAGTGCGTCAGAATATTTGAAGTATCTATATAACATTTAGGGCCACCAAATAAATGAGACCTACTAAAACAAACAACGATGCCGGACTATCCTACTAGCATTATGGCTGGGGATTTGTGCTGGGCTTGGTACCAATAGGGATTTAAACTAACATACTGTATGGTAAGCAGATTCTTGTTCGTACTCCTTTCTCTTCATGGGTTAGACATCAATCCTTAGGTTACAAAATAGCAACCTAATTCCTCCTTGAGTACCATTGCCTAGTAGCTCTCTGACGAGTGAACCTTGCATAGCATGCCAAAGATCAAACACTTTTTTCGTTGTTCAGCCATCATAGGGTTCCGATGGCCTTTTATCAGACATGGCCTCTATAGTGGTCAATGTCTATGACTATATCCCTCTACCTTGTTACCATTGGGTGATCTTTGAAACCTACTATTTTTTTCCTTTTTCCTTTTTCTCTTCTACCAGGGGCTGGTCCTTTCTTTCTCACTCGTTTTGTTTACCCCTTGACTATCTTTCCCTTTCCATGTACTGAATTTTGTTGTTACTTGACTTTTTTGCTAGTTCCTGCATAGTGTGTAACATATATACTAGATTGTTACTTGTATTTGCACCCAATACCCTCATGGTTAAACCTCACAAGATTTCATATGGGTTTTGAATGAACAAAGATGAGAAAGGATGTATGAGTTTAGTGAGTGTGATTTGTGAGTTTTGGATGGTTAGTCTATAATGGATAGACATAAGAAGGGATTAGAACTTAGAAGGAGGGCATGTGATTATTTGAAAGAGATATTCGGGGCCTTTGGCTAGGAGGTGCAGATCTGTTTGAGATATTCTTGCTCTAACACCCATAGCATGCAACATATATTCTAGATTGTTCTTGTATTTGCACCTAATTCCTCATGGTTAAACCTTGTAAGATTCAAACGGGCTTAGAATGAACAAAGGTGAGAAAGGATATATGAGGAGTTTAGCGAGTTAATGATTTGTGAGTTTTGGAGGGTTAGTTGATGACGGATAATAATAATAAGGGATTTTAGGAGGGCATGTGATAATATGACAGATTTGGGGCATTTGGCTAGGAGGTGCAGACCCAAAAGATTTTGTTGTATCTTTGTAATTGGGGAATTTGTATCATTATGTCAAACCCTAGAAATGGGAGGAGAGCAGGAGTAAGGCCCTGAAGAATTTGATGCATCGTTAGAGGGAATCATATCTAGTAGCACGAAAAATGGGAGGAGAGCTAGAGAAAGGCCAGATGCTTCCTTGTAAGGAAATCATGTGAACGAAGCCCAAATTATTGGGATGTAATGGCATATTGTAATCCAATAACCAATGTTCATCTTTTAAGAAGGAAAAATAAGCCGAGCTCAAATAAATAAAAGATGGAGACGTGGGAGGGAAAACATATGTTTATGGTTCTATGCCTAAAATCAAGCTTCATCCTGTAAGTCACCTTGTCAGGCATGCACAAAACAAGAGTCCCAAAAGAAGATTGGAAGACAATATGTTAAAATTTCCACACCTTATGATATATGGTATGAACACATGTTTATAAGTTGGAACAATCTTCATGTTATAAGCCGATATTCTAAGATGGTATTAGAACCAAACTCAAGATCTATTGGGCCACCTGGAATCAGGTTTCCGCTATTAGGCCACCTATCATTTATATCCGGGCGCCAAGCCCAATTGAATTGGGCATGAGGGTACGTGTTAAGAGTTCCTCATCAAACAATATACGAGACATATATGGCCTGGACATATGTTTATGTGGGGGGCAATCTTCACTTTACAAGCTGGTTTTGTAAGGTTGTGTTAGGTCCAACCACAGTTCTAGGGCAATTCAACCATACTTCCACTATTACTCAGTTCGTAGACCTTGGGGAGAAGTGACGAAGTAGGTGAAAACAATCATCTCAATCTTGGAAGCATCCAGAGTAAATTATGTCCAAAAAAAGACAGATAAGGGGTTGTTTGCAGTGAAACCTAGGTACTCATGGTTCGTGAAAAATATGGAGATCTGTAACCAGGGTATGGATGCGACTATGACTTCGGAAAAGCTCATCAGAAGGTTACCAAAGTGCTTGTATGTGCTATGATTGTCGGTGACATGTGGAGGAGGCGTGGTAGATAGGTGGAGAAAGACTGTGTGAGAGGGTTTGTTAAATAGTATTTGCAGCCGGAGTTTTTGGGGTTCTGTAGGTCGAGAGATTACACAGGCAATGGATTAAGGTTTTCCCTGAAAAATAACAAAAGAAATTCCAGTGGCAAGGAATGGAACAATTGTAATTTGGTGCCATGATAGAGGAGAGCAAAAACTTTAAAGATAACAGGTTTTGAAAATTGTTTGACACCAATAGACAGTGGATTCACCAATTAAACACGATTAGGGGTTGCCTCACTTTAGGATCTAGATACCATGTTTAATAAGAGACACAGACACAATATTGTGAAACTGTCCACTACACAACACTGTGTCTCTTTTTAGGGGCTTAAATCAATAAATGAGTAGAATAATTACATAAAATTTATCTCTATTTATAAGATACAATACGAAATAACTGATCTATACAATAAATGTATGAATGCTAATCGTATTTTCAACACAGCTGATACATTATCCAGCCTCTGGATTCAAAATCCAAGTTCCATCACTGTTTTGTATATTTTCATCTGTTATTAATATTTTTTTGGTAGGCATTATTGGACTTTTGATCCGATGCAATTTTATGAGTTAACTTAATTGTGCAAAGCCTTTCTTGTAGGTTTTACAAAAGGCTTTGGAGGTGTGGGACCTACAAGTCATTCCTCTTGATTCTCCAGTTGCCGAGCCGGCCCAGGTTGATCCAGAGCTGGAAAATGCCTTCATTTGTCATTTGCAAGATCATTGGTTTTGTATCCGCAAAGTGAATGGAGAGTGGTATAACTTTGACAGTCTCTACGCAGCTCCACAGCACCTTTCCAAGTTTTACCTTGCAGCCTATCTCGACTCTTTGAAAGGCTCTGGATGGAGCATATTCCTGGTGAGAGGAAATTTTCCAAAAGAGTTTCCCATCTCTTCGGCTGAAGCTTCCAACGGTTTCGGCCAGTGGCTTTTACCTGAAGATGCTGAGAGAATAACTAAATCTTGTAACTCAGTACAGCAGGCTCCACAACAAGAAAGAGTTGAGGAAAGGCAACAATATTCAAATCAGTTTCTTTCACGCGAGGAAGCTGAACTGTTTTCGGACATGGAAGATGAGGATCTAAAGGCGGCTATAGCAGCTAGTCTGATGGATTCTACCCCCATTGTGACCAATATTGCTGAAGCTAGTAATCCTCAAAATAATGACAAGCAAAAGAGTATACAAGTGGAAACCATTGAAGAAGCTAGTGTACCTCCCAGTGATAAAAACAATCAACAAGATGCGTCTTCTTTAGGCGGTGATAACTCTCAAAGGGAAAACCAGAATAAAGAGAAGAACACTCTCTGAGTTGAGAGTAGTGTGGTTTTATTTGCACCTGGTTTGTTTTTGCAATTGAGGACAATAATCTATGTCGGTTTAGTTGGTTAAAACATACATCAGTGGCTTCAAGTCATGGTTCTGTGCAGTATACACATTCTCACATGGATTGCATGATTTATTTTATACTGTAAGGAAAAGCCTTCAACGTGTTAATCTGATTATGATATTATTATCAACTTTTGACAATGATTTTTAAAACCCTTGATCATTTCCATCTGATTGTAAAGTTGTTTTTAGTATTCACTTTTATACTAGGTAAAAAATATATGAATCAATTATTTGGAAATGCCTCACATATAAAATGGAATCCAAATGTAATTTACTAGCATGAAAATAATCTATGACATGAGATGCCATACTTGATTTTCTTTGTACAAAGATCATTGAAAAATACTTAAGAATTATTATCTTTTGGGTTCTGAAAAAATAAATAAATAAAAACAGACTTTTTTTTTTTTTAATTTTACCTTTTGAAAAATACTTAAGAATTATTATCTTTTGGGTTCTGAAAAAGAAAATAAACAAATAAAAACAGACTTTTTTTTTTTTTTTTTAATTTTACCTTTTAAAGGTGAAGGTGAACAAGTATGTAGTTGCATATTTAAATTCGCGTCCTTACAATCAGTAAAAGTGAACAAGTACGTAGTTGCATATTTAAATTCGCGTCCTTACAATTGGTGTCTCTGCACGACTATTAATTGTCAAAGCCAGCGATTGATGTTTTTGCACACCTACCAATTGTCAGAGCTAGTGTGTGACACTATTTCTGCCTAATTCACAATACATTTACTCATTTTATCCATCAAAAGAAGTGAGGTAAAGAGATCCAATCAACAATCACCTCCCTTAGAAAAGTGTCAATATTTTAAGCTCACCCACTGAAACCGAAAGTTTGATATCAATACAAAAAAACAAACGCCTTCTAGCAAAATGACCTCATCTTTGAAAATATATTTTCTTATAGTAAAATGATTTCATCTTTGAAATGATCTTTTTCAAGTCTTTTTTTTGTCCTATTTTGTTCTAAAATAGTGATTTATTTGATATTATTCCATTTAGCTAGTTTAGTTGATACTGAGTGGACATCGGTAGAGAGCGAGTTCGAACTCACGACATTTCATTTGTTCATTTTTAAAAGGTAAATTTCAGCCATAAATTATTTGACCCAAAAAAATAATGTCATTTTAATAAATAAAATATATTTAAAATGATCATTATTTTCAATTTTTAATATAAAATTTTAAACTAATGTTAAATCCTTGAAAAATTGTAGGTTGGCATAAGAGACTTTCAAAGCAAAATGCCACTCTACTTTTAGGCTGGAAAATGAAAACCTCCCTAGAAATTACATAATTCAGGGACCACTTTTACCATAAAATTCATAACAACAATAATAAGAGAAAAACTACATAAAAAAAGAGGGAAGAAAACAAAACAAAATTCTTAAATTAATAAAAAAAAACATTCACTGTTTTTCTTCCTTCTCTTGCTTTTTAGCAACACTGATCCTTTCTTCTTTTTCTTCCTCTAAAATGGATTCATCTCAACGATTATTCAACAGAGAAAGAACTCTTCATCAGATCCTTGGAGGTGGTCAAGGTAACACCATTTTCTCATACTTTTTGCTTAAAAATCTTAACTTTATTCATCATTTCATTCAAATTTTCATTCTTGTTTTTGTTTACGTTCTTTTAATGCTATTTAGAATCTAAATAGCCAAATGGGCTGTGCTTGTTTTGTTTCAATTCAATTTTGAAAAAATGATCCTTGACCTTGAAGTTGATTTTGAATGAATGAATGATATTTTTCAATGCAGTTGCAGACTTGATACTATGGAGGAGGAAGAATCAAACTGTGATGATATTGTTGGTGACATTAGCTGTATTTGTTGTGTTTGAGAGATCTGGTTATACCCTTTTGTCTCTTGTTTCTAATGTTCTTCTCCTTCTTGTTGTTATTCTTTTTCTTTGGGCTAAATCAGCTGCAATTCTCAATAGGTAAATCAAATACCCTCAAATTTATGTTTCTTTTTAGTATATACTTTGACTTGGATTGGATCTTCTTGAATTGAACCCTTAAGGATTTGTTTGGATTGACTTATTTAAGCTTACGAAATGACTGGGTTTATTGATCATTGATCATCTATATTTCAAATTCAGATATTTATTCTGATCATCTATAGCCATTAGGGATTAGGGATTAGGGATTCAGATTCTATGCAATAACTGCTTGATTCAATAAATGTATGATGTAGTTTTTTTTAAGACGAAATGGTGATAACCATTAGAAACTCACACACTGACACACAACTGTGAGAGTCAGGGTTTGAACCCTGGTGTTGGCGTCCCAAATCTAGATCTAGATAAAGATGTGATGTTTACTTCTACTTGTGCGGTTAATCGAAGTCCAATGTAATGATTCAACCGGTTTCTTCATGACTCGACATGACTAAACATCTGGAACGTGACAATGTAATGATTCACCGGGTTCCCTTCATAACTCATGACTAAACATCTAGAACGTGACTTGGATGACCGAACAATTGTTAATAGTCAATGCTTTACATTTATCAATAAAATCTACAAAAGCATGATAAACTTTTGTTTATTTTACAGACCTGCTCCACCTCTACCACAATTGCATTTGTCAGATGAAATGACAAATGAAATCGCAGCTTTTATCCAAACCAGAGTTAATAATCTGTTTTCAGTTTCTCATGATATTGCCCTTGGTAAGGACTCAAGGCTGTTTCTCAAAGTAGCTGCTTACCTATGGTTAATTTCTGTTGTTGGCGGCTTCACTGATTTTCTTACCTTGGCATACACCAGTAAGTTTCTTCGCATTATTTCATCAAAATACCTTTAAGACATGTTTGGATTGAACTATTTGAGCATAAGTATTTACCAAACTATTTAAGAGACCTTAAATAAGCAGCTTATGACACGTCCATAAGCTGTTTTTGACTTATTTTTATAAACTCTTTTTTGACTATGTTGCAGGTCTCTTTATTCTTCTTACTTTACCTGCACTCTATGAAAGATATGAAGATTACATTGATAGATTTGTTTTGAAGTGCTACAACAAATTATGCCAATTGTATAGGAAAATAAATGAGGAATATATCAGCAGAGTCCAATACTGGATTCTGGAGAAGCAAAAGCTGAGCTGAGTTTGTATTTTATTTTCACATTCATTTTTGGTAAATTGTTTCTATTACTCTTTGAAATATTTCTTACATGATTGTGGTTGAGAGTATAGTGATCTTCTCCATCTTGAAATGGAGTTTATTCCTTTTGCATTTTTCAACTTCAATGATTGACATGATTTTTGAACAATATTTCTCATTAAATGTGTGTTTGATGTTTGACACGTATCAGTGTTTGACATTGACACGTAAAAAAGTGGGATATCCTTAGAGGCCGATAGAAAATTGTATAAAATTTGGTGTGATTCATGAATATGCTCATAAGGCGATGATTTGATCATGAAAGTATCATTCCGTGTAGGTCCGTTCAACCATGTGCAAGTAGGGCTGTTAATGGTACACTTCGTGCGAAAAATTGAATCGAACTAAACTAAATTATAGTAAAATTCACTCGAACTAAATCAAACTGTTTCAATTTATTAAGAACCGAATAGAACCAAAATTATTGGTTTTGTATACTGTTTCGAAATTCTGAACTGTAACGAACCAACTTCAATATTCAGTTTCGATTATTTTAACTTCAGTTCGATTTGATTCAGTTTATGGATTTTTTTAAAAAGTAACCAAATTGTAAATGTACAGACACTTGCAGAGTTGGCATCCACTGAAGATAACTATGGGGCTAGAATTTTTGTATGCTTATTGGCACAACTCGCTGAGAAAGATGGCTAGGAACATGACATAATTTCTGTTCTGAATCTGGTGGCAACTATCTTAGCATGGAATAGGGACAACAATCGGAATTCATGCTTCTTTGTAACAACTTTCATGCCCATCTTGATTTTAGTTCTTAGCACTTTGAGTTCAGTGCATGCCCAACAATTATTCTTTCTTACCCTTAACAATTATTCTCCTACCTCTACAATTTGTTCAATTTGACTACAATACCTTAAATAAGTAATTGATATTTGAAAAAAAAAAACAAAAAATTACCTTTTGAAAAAAAAAATTATAATTTATACATTTTCGAAAGACTCTAAATTATGGTATTCTGGTAACATACAAAAATAAAAAACAGTTTAGGCAACACAAAAAAAGTTGTCTAAAGTGATTGCCTACATTTCTGCTTTGTTTTACAAAATATTAGGGGGTAAAAATTAGATCCATTAAGAGAAAATTTATCCAATCCATCCATTAAAAAATCTATCCAATCAATTCACCACAAAAAAAAAATGATAACCATACTCTTCTATGACAGCGAAAATGTCATGAGAACACACTTCTCAATCAAATAAGATCATCCTCTCTCACAGCGAGAGAGACAATGCTAGCATTTGACTCGAAGTCTTTCTCTGACGCTGCCTCATCAGGACACGTATACTTTATATGTCTAATCTTTCCACATTTACAATATTTATGTTTCATTGTTTTTCTTCACATAAGTTTGATGAATTTTTTCAACATATATATTTTCAACCAAACTCATCAGTAACCACATGTGTGCTCAAAAATATGTGTTTGTGAATTTGAACTTCTTATGTTTCTGTGAATTTGAAATTGCATGTTTCTTACAAGTTTTGTTTCTTAGCTCTTGTTAGATTGTAAGTGATGAAGTAACCAAAATTCATAGTTTTTATACTCTTTAATTTTTATCATTTTCACTAAACTTAAGAACCCGACGTTTTTTAGAAACCGGGTCCGCGCTTTGAATGGTTTTTCGGCTCGATTCCAGTTCAAACTAATTAGTAGGTTTATTAAGTTGATTGAACCGAAACCAAGATTTTCTCCCGAATCAACCGGATGATCCAGTTTGGTTTTAACAACATTGCTTGGGATAGTTTTAACTACCTCAATTTGAAATGTATAACACAATACATCAAGTTTTGAGTAAAATACATAACATTTTTAAATAAAATATCAAACATTATTTTCAAATATAAGACTTACATTTAGCATGCTAAGAAGAATACAAATACCTGGCTAATCATTAACCATTACAAACTGTTTTCATCTCAAACCAAGCCAAACAAGAAGGAAATCACAAATACACTAAGCTAAATTATTCAACTAAAGAATAATCTACTTCATATTTTAAATGTCTGAAACACCAATCAAAAAAATAAAAGTCTGTTTTAGAATCTGGAGGTCTGTATGTATTTGTATTACTCCAATTCCAACCATACTTTATATAATTCCAATTATTCCAATTGTACATTATGCATTGGTTTGTAGCATTAACTTCATACACATAATTGCGCTCATACCCAAATCTCTCGGGGTTGCTCAATGCCTGACAGTTCCTCCGAAAAACATAAAATAATGCAATGTCGCCCAAACTTTTCATCTTAACATAATGCATGCTCGACAAGTCTATCTTGTAAGCACACCTTCGAAAAAAATCAAACATTAAAAGTTGCTCGTCACAATTAACCAACCAAAAAATCTCCGAAGAATAATATTTTGGGTTATTCTCGAGGTTTAGAAATTGAATATTTCTGGAATTCAAGTTCAATACCCCTATATTGGCATTGTTAGTGACCACATATATTATATTATTGAAAACCACAAAGTCGGTTACAATCTCCGGTTCTACGGTTGAATAAGTAACCCAACGATAGTGTCGCGATTGATAGACATACAAACTCCTAGACCGAATGCATAAAACCACCAAGACAAATTCTTTGTCGTCCGAGGATTTCTCAAAAGCAAGCAAGGCTCGGTATTCATCAAATCTACGAGAATTAACCCTAAAGGTGGCATTGATTACCCTTTTAATTCTTGTAAACGGATTGAATAGAAGAAATGAATTATTATTATTATTGACCATGATGAAATATCTGCTAGAAGCCCTAACATAGGTAAACTTTGTGGGCGGGAAGCTACTCATGATCTTCAAATCGTAAACTTTTTGATTAGGTATGGTAATAAAAGAATATGATATAGAAGTAGTACCGCGAAACAAAATACGAACCAGCAATGGTTCCTTGGATGACAAGATATTTGATTTATGAAAAGTCCTCCAACTCTTGCAAACACCAGAAAACTGAAAAAGATCCTCAAAATCTAGGGTTTTGCAAATGATAACAAGCGCATCCCAAGGAAGTTCTTCTCTATTCACACGTTTCAAACGTTTTAGCTCCTTGAGAGAAGATGAAGACTCCATGAAAATCACCTGTAAAAAGATCCGTAGGTAGAGGAGAAGAAATATTCCTTGGTAAAATCTACACTTTGCTTTTGTGGATATGGTAGGGCTGGTAAAATCTTTTTATACCTAGGTTAGAGAAGAAGCCATATGAATTGGACTTCTTCTTTTTTTTACCAGAAAGTTAATTAGGTATGATTAACAAATTTAAGAATTAAAGAACAATTCTAACTAATTTTCTTTAAAATACCAAGAATTCTTAATAATTGACCAATGACAAACTTATCAAAAAAAATATTATCTTTGTTTTATTCTATTATATGAGTGAAAATTCTCATTCTACCTTTCATTTATCTCAAGATCACTAAATTTTTCAATATTAACAAAAATCTTTTAGAATGTGTTCTAAAAGAATTCTTTCATACTTTATTTGATATTTAAACTCTTATAGATGTTTATCTCAATTTAATAATCATTTCTCCCTTACAGATTTTATACTTGGGAGCTGTGAACTATTATATTTTTATCATTAACTTAACTCATAACATTCAAAAACAATATGTATAATATTCTAAATAGATAAAAAGAAACTTTTCATTAATTTTTTTTTTTTAAAAAAACACCTCTTCAAAACCTAGAGGCAGATGATCTTTGAGTTGCTTATCACAGAGAGTGTGCCTTAAAGTAGTGCTTCTTCATGATCTTGATTGACACATTTATGTTTGTGCACAAAAGTGCAACCTACGTGGATGTGGTTTATCTCAAATATTTCATCAACTTAGAGTCCATTCACGAAGGAAATTGGGGTGCCGCCTGCTTAATTTTCATGTACTCCAATCCGAACAAAGGTTGTAAATGGACGACAAAGCAAATGACAGGCTCATGCACCTAATTTAAGGTAATTTCCAAATCTCTCTATTAAGTTACAAACAACTTTTTTTTTACACTTGTTACTAATATTTTCATTCTTATTCGTTTTTCATCGATGGATCCTTGCCCAGTATCACCGTATTCACGAGTTTATATGTGACATGTTCTATACTGATAATTATCCATTTGCTTGTCGGTTTATCCCTTGCAAAGGGAATACTGCTATCTTGTCGTTCCGTGTGTATATTGACTGGACTCAACATGATAACATTGTCTAGATATCATACAATACTCACCAGGAAAGAATTTCATTCGACCACATTTCCTTATACTCTAGATGGTTGGTATGTGGGACCAATATCATGTGCAGGTATATGCCCGAACGGTGCATACTGCAGTTTGGGTACGTGCAAATCATTCTGAGGTCCCCCTTCCAGGTTGCTCCTATTAGTATTGTCCGCAGAGAGTTGGATTGACATTTTAGCAGATTTTGAGAGTCGTCTGGTACCGGGGGAGTACCGGAGTCAAGAAGCCACATCTAAGTGGCACTATGCTGAGGATTACATGACTTGGTTTTATTCTGTGTCACACCCTTACATGACACCAAACGCCCCTGGACGTCCACCTAGGCCTACTCATGAGGAGATCCTGGAGAATGAACAGGCCATGGGTGACCATGACGTTGATTTGTTAACGCTATGTCAAAACATTATGTGAATTACAAGACATGGCATAGAGTTTGGGCTGTTTGAGAGAGGTGGCAGTGAAACAGTAGCCCTAGCACGTTCCATCCTTACCGAGGTACAGAATGCTTTGGGTTACCGTAGCCAGAGAAGGAGTCTGGGGTGTGAGGATTAGGCATACTCAATAGACTATGCTTTTGATTGTATTGTGTTTATTTTTCATCAACTTTGAGAAGAGTTGTGGTACTATTATATTCGGTTTCTATAATATTCTATTTTATTAACGCATTACTCAGTTCTACAATCTTCGTTTTTATTAATTGTTGAAACAAATAACGGCAATTTTAATCGAATTAAAACTAGTTTGGTTTGAAGATAACAAAATTTTAGTAAACTGATTCAGGAAAATACACTCAGGCAATAATTCTTATATGCATCTCCGAATTAACTCCACACACATAATTCGGAGATGTATCTGCAAATTTACACTAGGATGAATTCAGAGATGCATTTCTGAACTAAATTTAGGCAAAAACTCGTATTTGGTGCGTTCGGAGATGTATCTCCGAATTCACCTAAGGATATTTTTAGATTTTCAGAAGTGTCTCCATTATACAAGGATGCAATGAGAAATTACAATTTTTTAATTGTACAATTTTTTTATAAAAGAATGGGCCGAATCCCAACACAAGTATAATTTTTAAATAATAAAAATAAGATAATCCTAAAGAATCAGAATAACAAATGAAAAAAAAGTAACTACTTTGTTTTGGGAAATGAAGTTTTAAAAACAGAAGTGAAACTTTGAATATGACTAGAATCACATTGATATTATAATTCTTTTTTCTCATTCTTCGATACAATTCCTCATAACAGAAGATCATAATGGTTCTTACCGCTGAACAACAGCCTCACAGCTTTTCTGCTAGAACCCTTTATAAACTCACTTCCATAGTCTGCAATAGGAATGAAACCAGATCCCCGGCCACCGCCTCTATGCTGCATTTTTCGTTTACATTAGAGATAACATTATATGTTAGGATAAACCTAAGTATTGTTGTTGAGGCATACCTCATGCTCTGGTATGTACACAATAATTGGCTGCTTACACAACTTTGATAATACCTGCAAGAATATGGACATAAGTCAGTATTTGAGTTTTTCGTTCGCAGGGTTTTCACATCAGTTCAGATTGCATTTAGTATTTTGTTTTTTCGGAACAACTGAGACAGCATTTAGTGAACTGTTATCTTGTGAATAATTTTTGTGATTTCATCTGTTGAATCAATGATGCCGAAGCATTACAATGAACTTCAATACGTGATATATTTCTTCATCGGGTCTTTCAACAATCGCATCAATTCAGGTTGAATTCAGTTAAGTGTCATCTTTAGAAATCTATTATGAAAACTTACATTAAACTTGATATAAACATCAAATAGAAAATCTATTTATTCCTTAGGAGACAAAACGCAAGCATGATATTTTTAAGAAGATCACCGACCAATAGTTCTGATTCTCCTCCCCAGAAATTTGGTTGTACAATCCGCCTGCAGTAACTGCAAAATAACACAACCAATCATGGCGTTAAATACGAATTAAAAAATACTTCAAGATCTTCATTTTATGTTAATGTGTCGAAAACATACCGTTGTAAAGGCTCATCAACCGTAACAGCAATGATGGCTTCTTCGTATAACTTACGATCTCCTACATTTTCACATATAGCTTCTTTGACTGCCATTCTTAATTCATCTGTGTTATCATTAGCAAGTCAAAACATTGAAAAGGAAAAAAAAACGAGATAGGAAGATGAGTATCTCAGCTTAATAATTGAACCAGCAAAACTATCATGCATAAGCTTTATGTTACATAATGAACATTTTGTTAACTTAAAGCAAGATAAACAAATGAGTATCAATGTCTTCTTGCCAGTATATCAGCATACCTGCATTTTCTCTCTCCTCGCGTTGGTTAAGAGCAACTCCTTTGTTGTGAGCCATTCCTTTTACCTGATTTCACAGAACCAACTGTTTTTACCACTTATCTCTAAATTTAACTTGAACAACTTGCTAAGGTGGAAGCTCAAACTAACGAAGGACTTGACAACTAACTTATAACAGATTGTGTCATTGAAATTCAACTTAAATATTGGAATTAGCAATGTTCAAAAGATGGAACTTACCAGGGCGCGAAACAGACACCGCCCATCCCCTGTAACCTTGTGAACTGAAAAACGTTCAAGTTTCTTCATTGCCGCAGACTGTCCACCACTGTGAAGACATACATAAGGAGAGATCAAACACAGCTCATCAGAATATTCTAAACCATTAACAAAAGAGTTCAAAATCTAATCCTCTTTAAACATCATAAACATCCTGCTTTATCTTTCCTTCTTTAAAAGACTTATATCCAGCACCAACGTTCTAAAAATGATCCGTTTCTGCGTAAACGGCCGCGACAAAACGATATCAAAAGGTGCCGATACCAATTAAAAATGGTCCATTACCATGAAATAGCCGCGATAAAACGGTACCATAAAGTGCCGATGCAGATACCATTATTCACTGATTTAATGATAAGAATTTTTTTTTGGTAAATTCACATCGCGACGACCGCAATCAGTGTAACAAAGGCAACAATAAACCTAAAAACATATTTCAACCTAATTAACATGAAAATTAAAAAGACTGAGTTTTAGCGAAAATGAGAAAACTAAATTACTCACATGGATGAACCAATTCTAGCGAAGAAGAGAGTGCTAGAACTTCCAGCTCCGAATAAGCTTACGTTCGGATTAAAGGTAGAAACAATGGAAGGAAGTGGTGAAGAAACAATCTCAAATTTTGCTGTACCGTCTTTCAATTGCTTAAGAATATTATTCTCCTCTGATTCATGTTTCAACAAAAATATTAGCAATGTTGAAAAGTTAGGGTTAGAGTTAGTGTTGAGAAGTTGTGAAATTACCGTTGAGAAGGTTTTGCGCCATGAAAATTGACAAGGAATTGCAATGGAGAGAAAACGACACTCTTCTGTTCGTTCAAGATATTTCAAATTTTGTTATTTTTTTGGAATGCAGTATTCAACTTTTTTAGATATGGTTTTATTATCTTATTATCTAATATAAATAAATGTGACATATTAATTTTAAAAAAATATTCTGTTAGTTTAATTGGTTGTTTTTGTTAAATTTTATGAAGAAAAAAATTTTAATTTTACATAAGAGTCCCGCATGTGTTTTAAACAATGATATTAGGTTCAAATTTGAAAGAAAAAAAAAGGTTCATTTAAAAAAAGTTTCAAATTTGAAGAATTTTGTTTTCGAAATTTTTTTAAAAATCGCAAATAATTATATATATATATATATATATATATATATATATATATATATATATATATATATATATATATATATATATATATATATATATATATATATATATATAAATTCTTCAAGTTTTCTTTCAATCACAATCACATGCACACAATTTAATTTACACTCTAAATGTTGTTATTTTAAGAGTTAAGAGTACAATAAGAAAAAAAATTCTAAGAGCTATAACCACTATAAAATTTCAAATGAATTTTGATAATAGTAAAAAAAATATATATAACTTACAATATGCAATCATTTAAGAGAGATAATGACTTCTTTTCAACGTTATAAGATAATGATTTTCAATGGGTCGGACTAGTTTTGTCACCCCTAAAATAATAAATAATTATTAAATTTTAATCCCATCAACGTTGCGTGGCAAAAAAGTAAATTTATTTGTTTATTTTAAAAGTTATTCTGATTTATAATTATAATTAGAAGGGTGATGGTTTCAATTAAGATATTAAAAATAAATATCTTTAGTAAAATAGAAATGTTTGAAATAACATATTTAAATTACAATTTTACATTTTAATATAAAATAATTACTATAATAATAATTATGTATTATTGGAAATATTAAGAAGAATTTAAAAGACATAATAATTAATATGATATTTTTTCGATAATGGATACAATAAGAAATTATGAATTATTTAAAATAGGAAATTCCTTGAAAACATAAAGATAAATCCAAATTATCTTTTATGTGTGTTTTTTTTTTTGGAGTTTGTTTCTAGTTTCTTTTTATTTTGATTTTTTTTCTTCATTTTTCCCTTTCTGTAAGGTGTGAAGAAGGATAGGTTCTTCATTAGAGGGTGTAATATTTTCAATGTCAATTACCCCCTTTTTGGTTTGGTTCGGATTGAATATTTCATCTTCTTCAGATGACGAGACATGGACATGTGTCTTCCTGAGTCTTTTTGTTCTTTCTAGTTGAACAAGTGGCCAGTAACGGTAGGCTTGATATTCTGTGATGGTTGAGAGAAAAATGAGGGGTTGTACCTACAAGACACTCTGATGCCAAAGTCAGTGAGGGAGCAAGGAGGTACAACAAAAAGTATCAGATTTTTTGGGTGAGAGAAAGTTACCTTTCCCTCAACTAAAGAAGTTCAATTTATCCCTCTACAAAGTGTAAAGTTGATTCTACGAGATGGGGTGAAATGATATTGACGAGAATTTTTTATCCTTAGAACATTATCAACAAGAGAAGTTCCAAAGTGCATAATATCGCAAAGAAAAGTGTACTCATGTTTGATTGTTATCAACTCTACAATATTGACGATTGAAGTACCCTCACATTGGATTTCGATCCAGAAGTGCGTTATCCATGAAAGAAACACAACTCTTTACGAAGTGATTTTAAGTATTCCAAAATCATTTTCATTGGAATGTAAGCATTGCATATAAGCCTTGCGCGTTATTCAAAGTTATGTGATTGATGCGAATATAGGTCATCATTGTATGTGTTGCCATGACATGTTTATGTGTACTACTTAGTATTCTAGCACATATATGTTGATTTTAGATCGTGACTTTATACTATTATTGTGGATTAGGCTGAACGCCCCAGGTTTTTAGCAATCTACAATGTCTGGCTTTCACAATGTTAGTAAAGATGCATCATAATGATGTCTTGAGAATTGAGATTATGAGTGTGAGCAACTGAGCTCGATCATATACATTGGCTTTAGGTGTCCAATCATCCTTACTGTAAAGTTTAAGATTGGCTTTTGATTATATTTTGAAGGATTGTCCTTTTTCTGTTTGTTGTGAAGTTTGTTGTTATAACAAAAATACTTATATGTGTAAGTTGTACTGGCATTTATTTTAGTGGTAGACACTTTGTACTAGAGTATATTCTCTTGGTGAAAATATTGTATAACATTAGGCAAGTATCAAACGTTGTTTAGGAAAAAAAATTAAACAAAACAATTTAACTTTGATTGTAGTTTTAAAAGAAAGATCTTAAATGTTTTCATTTGTATTATTGTTGTTTGAAAAAATAACACTCACGTTGTTAAAATTAAATATCAGTGTGTTATACAAGAACTCTCTAATATTTACAAAGGTCTTCAGATCTGCAGATTCTCTAGATTCATTCTGAACTTTTTAGATATCGTACAAACAGAATTATGAGTCATTCAAAATGGTCTTCTAATTAAAGGTATGTATATTATTGACTTGGTTTACTACACATATTCTTTCCCCAATGTCAATCTCATTGATACTCTGTTGATAAGTATAATAAACATGTATGTTTGATTTGAAGTACTAATGATGGCGCCAGAGGGTGCCATGGCCACCCCTATTACCATTTATAAAACAATATATAGATTGAGGCTTCGTTGAACAAAAAAAAACTATTAGTATTTGATATGTGTTATGAATAAATATTATTGTGGATGTCCATATATATTCTTATCTTTCATCTTCATATTCCCTATTAAGTGGTATAGTAAGGTTATTATTTTTCACCTTCCTAATATCCTATAAATAGATACCACTTTGCAATGTAAAACAATCTACTTGAAAGATGATAATACAATATTATTTTTTCTCTTCTCTTTCTCTCATTCATCTCTCCTTCATCTCTATATTGTTTTGGTTAATTTCATAACACGTTATCAGCACCAAACTCTACCGTGTGAGCGATTTTATGATCAATTTGCATAATCATGTTTCTTCTCTTTCGAGTAAGTTTTTAAGATTTTTCTTCATCTTATAGATTAAATTTTAGCATGTTATTCTATTATTTTTTTGTATAAGATTTCACTGGAAATTTTGTTTAATTAACACAATTATATATTTTAAAGTTGTCTATCATCGATAAGTTCTTGAAGCATCCCTGAAGGATTACTTAAAGAATGATTGTTCAAATTTTAAGAAAACAACAATTGTAATTTTCATGCATTCCTGAAGAATTGCATGAATAACGTGCATCCCAGAAGGATTATAAATATTATTATTTTTATTAGTAAACGATTTGTGATTGAGTTCCTGAAGAACTACAAAATGTGATTGAGTTTCTGAAGAACTATAAAAAAATTGTGATTGTGATTGAGTTCCTGAAGAACTATACAAAAAAAAACCTCTCTTAAACTAATGTTAAGATATCTCAAGAGAATTACTTAAAGAATTATTTTTCTGAATCGATATGAATGTATTTGATTAAAGTGTTTAATAATGAAATACTATTATATGGGTTTTGACTTATATTGGAGGTATCGAATATCTTTGTATTACACAACACAATTTGGACATAAAATGGGTAATAGAAAAGCTACTTTTTTTTTCCCGGGCTTGTACTACACTTATATTAGTACAATTGAAGCACATGTCATTGTAAACCTGTAGTTTACAAATTACACTTAAATGTGTCGTTGGTAAAACCGGTTGGGTCATCTCGGATTTAATATGACGCGGATAATTTGTATTGAAGAACCAGAAGTTTCTTCAATCCAGTCAATTTTTGTGTGTTTCTAAAGGAAAATAAAAATTTGAGAAATTACGATTTTATGACATTAATTGTTGCATCGACTAAAATATCATGCATATGTCTCTACTCACAACCAGAAGTTTGTGAAATTATTTTCTCAACTAATTAGACTAAGATCTTGTTTTCTGGATTTTTTTAGAAATTCCTGTATAAGTATCACATATATTATTAAAATTGATATTGAATATCATATAATATATGTTCATAAAAAGAAAATGGACCCGAAGATCCATTCTTTAGACGTCTAAAGTTAATTATATGGTTGATACTTATGAGATCATCAATTCTAAATTATATATTTGAAACACCCAAAGTATGATATTAAGATATTTATTCGCATTAAGCCAACAAGATACTATATCTTACTCCTTCCTAATTTATTATAATACTTCTCATCTAAGTGAATATTTGGATGTGTTGTGTATATTCCAATTGCTCCAATATAATACATTAAGATGAGTCTTGAAAGAATATTGGAAAAATATAATTAATATGAATCTCAATTTTGAGGATATAATTTGAGAAAATAATCAAATACTTGATTTCAGCCCAGTAGGCTAATTATCACTTGATAAATTAATTTTCCCAATATTAGGGGGAGAGAATAAGCAGCTGAAATCATGAACAAGAAGTTCAAATGAACAATTTAAACTAAATTGTTGTCTTGATCCTCGTACAATTCAATATGAACCAAATGTTCACAATATTATTCATTTGCAAAGTTTATGAAATAAATTATCAGCTGATAATACTCCACTTCTCTTATTGGATAATATAATAATGCAAATGAGTTGTTGTTGCGCCTGAAGCGTGGTATGAAAGTTGGTTCCAATGTTAAAAATCCTCTACTAAGAAAAGAAACTAAAGATGACCCAAGTGAGGATATGAAAATGCTTAGAGCACTTTGACATAATTTAATTTTCAGTTCCAGAAGAATAAATCAAGTACTTGAAATATGAAATAAAGAGATCTCGATAAATTATGTCATGGATGAAATGGAACCGAAATTGAGATAACTGAATAAAGTCAATATTGACAATGTCTTTGTATACAATATAGCGCTAAAAGTGATCAATGATAACGAGGATCATGAGTCAAAGTCTATTAAAGATTGTAGACTAAGTGAGAATTGGCCAAAATAAATATATTCAATTGAAGAAGAACTAAACTCACTTTACAAGTAACTCACTTTTGGACCTGTAGTCCGAACACCTCAATATGTGAAACTAATGTGATATAAATGAGTTTTTGTGAAAAAGAAAAATAAGAATGATATAAAGTTTGATTTATTGCTCAATGATTTTCACAAAGACCTAAGATTGATTTTGATATATTCACCTGTAGTGGATTCAATCGATTTTTGATAATTAATTAGCCTTGTAACACATGAAGGGCATAATTTGAACATGATGGGTGTAATGACATATTATTTATATGGTTCACTTAATAGTGACATTTACCTGAAACTCCCTGAAGGGTTCAATATACCAGAGGCACGTAATTATGGATCTCGAGAAAATTACTAAATGATGAATATACAAATAATTCAATTTGTACTTGTATTTTCATAAAATGATGTGGAAAAGAATTTGCAATACTAATTATCTATGTGAATGTGATACATATTATTGGAACTCCTGAAGAGCTTCCAAAAGCTATAAATTCCTTAAAGAAAGAGTTTGAGATGAATGACCTAGGAAAAACAAAAATTATGTCTAGCCTTACAAATTGAGAATTTGGACAATAGAATATTTGTACACTAGGAAGATTATATAGAAAAGTGTTGAAACACTTCTATATGGACAAATCTCATTCGTTGTCTACTCCAATGATTGTTATATCATTAGATGTAGAGAAAGATCTTTTCAGGCCTCAAGAAAATGATTACAAAAATTGTTTGGTCCTGAAGTACCATATCTTAGTGCAATTGGAGCACTAATGTACCTTGCTAATTATACACGTCTTGATATATCGTTTGTGGTCAATCTATTACCAAGATACAATTATTCACCTACATGAAGACATTTGAACGGAGTCAAACATATACTTCGTTATCTTAGAGATGCTGGTTACTTGTCAGATTCTCACAATAGTAGATCAGAAACAGGCTATTTGTTTACATGTGATGGTACAACCATTTCATGGAGATCTATGAAACAACTCATGGAAACAACTTCATCAAATCCCGCATTACTATTACCACTACATGAAGTCACTTCGAAGAAGACATTTTAAGAAACAACTACAAAGAATATCGTCTCACATGTAAATGTCTGCATGAGGGGGAGAAATACATATGTTTTGCACTCTTTTTTCCTTCACCATGGTTTTGTCCCATTGGGTTTTTTTTGGTAAGGTTTTTAACGAGGCAGTTCACAATCAAAGGATATTGTACTCTTTTTCCTTCACTAGATTTTTTTCCACTGGGTTTTCTCTAGTAAGGTTTTAACGAGGCATATCCTCAATGGACATCCAAGGGGGAGTGTTATGAATAAATATTATTGTGGATGTCCATATATATTCTTATCTTTCATCTTCATATTCCCTATTAAGTGGTATAGTAAGGTTATTATTTTTCACCTTCCTAATATCCTATAAATAGATACCACTTTGCAATGTAAAACAATCTACTTGAAAGATGATAATACAATATTATTTTTTCTCTTCTCTTTCTCTCATTCATCTCTCCTTCATCTCTATATTGTTTTGGTTAATTTCATAACAATATGAATGATTTACCGTATACATTGTGAAGAAAAACTTTTCATTAGCTTATACTATACTATAAATAATGAGTGTAATATCATCATGACCCCACAAATATAGTTTAGCTAGTAACCTCTAGTCCATTTACTCTACGAGCTAGAATTTTATCTCTGAATAAGAAATAGAACTATTATCTCTATTTCCAATTACTCAACTACCAGATTGAATATTGTTTTATAACTAATATTTTTAATCATGTTTTTTTATATTATAGAAAAAAAATTATAAAAATATTAATTATTTTTGTTTTTAGAGATAAATTTTAAAAATTATTTTAATTGTCAAAAAATTTAACATTATAGCCAATATTTTAAATTTTTGTAATGTACTCAAATAATAATAAATTGTACTCAGTATATAAAAAATTGATTGAAGTGAAAACTTAATGAAATCTTTTTTAATAATAATGTGTTTTTGTTTTTAGTGTCTAGTCTGGATGTTAAATCTTTTTGGTTTTAATCCTTAAATTCAAATTTTGCAGTAAAATTTGCAGCATTTCTGCGGATTTTCCTTCGAATTTTTTACGGATTTAAAATGTATAAGTTTTATGTGGATTTTCCTTTGAATTTTCATGCAGATTTTTACTTCATGGACCAAAATTCAAATAATTTTAACATTTACAGACTATTTAAAAAAAAAACTGATTAGAGACTAAAAACAAAAACATACTAACTTATAGAGACCAATAGACTATTTAAGTCTATTTTAAAAATTAAAAAAAAAAGTTTATTTTAAAATAATTTTTTTATAAATAAATAAATTACTCTTTCGAGGACAAGGAGTAATAATTTTTACCACCTATTTCTACCGTTTCTAATATCAAATGAATCTTCACATTTATGATTTTTGTCAATTTTTTTTAATATTTTTGTATAAAAAATAATTTAAATAAATTTTATAATTTATTTTGTCGGTCATCCCAACTATTTTGTCCTGACTCCGCTATTAAATACTAAATATATTTTGTTTGAGAATATTATGTTTAGAGTTATCCACGCCCTCTATAAAAACAATCAAAGTGTTGATTTTATAACGAAGTTCATATGTTAACACAACTCTCCATCTTCATAATTGAGTAACATCCTTACGGCGGACGATGCATTAACTTTATTTTTAAAATTATAGTTTCTCTTTTTTTTAGCTTTGTAAAAGAAATGCAAAATTAAATTGCTATTTTAGGAGAGTTATGCATTCAAGTAGAGTGAGATAATCTACTTTTCACTAAAAACTCATATACCTTTTATAAGTGAGGTGTAAATAGAGGGATGCTCATAACTCATGGATCAGTACTTAATTTCTGACATGATAGGAAGATGATTTATAGTTTAAAACAATTTTTTTAATTGAAACCAAGAAACAAACACCATTATAATTATTAAAAAAGATTTTTAGCTTAAAACAAATTTTCTAATTGAAACCAAAAAACAAATCTTGTAGCTTTCAAATGAATCTATGGAGTACGGCCAAAAACAAATGAATTTGACTCTTCATTCTCAGCTAACATTTTCCCAATATTATAACTAGGGGTGGCAAAACGGGCCGCCCGCCCCGCCTTATGCCCGCCAAAAAACGAGCGGGACGGGCATGCCCGCCAAGTAAAATGGGCATCAAAATCATGCCCGCCCCGCCAAGATGGCGGGTTGGCGGGCGGCGGACTTACCCGCCTATTTTTATTTATATTTTTTTAATAGATTAATATGCTTTTTTTACTTTTTAATTAAACTTTTCACTTATTTTTTAAAACAATTTTTTATAAAAGTAATTTTTTAACAAATTTACTCTAAAAAATATTACATATACTTATAAATAAATGTATAAAATAAACCATCAAGAATTGCAATTACTAGAATTAACTAAAAAAAAAAGTGAGTTTTGGAGGAGGAGCGGGTTTTGGCGAGCGGCGGGATTTGGCGGGGCGGGTATGGCGGGCGGCGGGTTTTGGCGGGGCGGGCTTTGGCGAGCGGCGAGCCTAAAATTCCAACCCAACCCGCCAATTTTTGGCGGGTGCGCGGGCGGTCCGGCGGGCCCCGGCCTGTTTTGCCACCCCTAATTATAACCATAGCAGTTCCATAACAGCACGTGAAGCATTTTCATATTATTTATTGGCTGTCATTATATCAACAACTCAAATCTTTAGACTATTCAATATTTTTGTCAAGAAACATTTTTCATTGCACGTCGTCTCTTTTGGACTTTACTAGTCTTTGATTAGAATTTAGTTTATCTGACATTCATTTTTTAACTTTCAATAATTAAATCACAATTAAATATTATATACATTCATTCTTTCTCTAGTAAGTATGAATAAACGAAATATTGATTATTATTTCCTACAATTTAAGATTAGGACTTTCAATGATTACTTTAAATCTAGCTTTCCGTAAATCAAATTCATCACCATTCAATAATGGATGTGTGTTTAGGAAAGTTCTCTTGTTACAAGAAATGTTTGAAGTCATTATTCTCTTCAGATAATTAGTATTTAAATATGAGTTAGACTATGATGTCATTTGTTGGACATGTGACTTCAAATACAATAAAGGTGAATTATGGAGGTTTTTAAAAAACGTTGATTAAAATCAAAATCTTTGTGAAAATCACATTTTAAACTCATTTGTGTTACAAACAAAGAAATAAACAGCAGAATAAAGAAGTGGATAGTAAAAGAAATAAGGGAAAAAGAAAGACTCTAGCCAGTTATAAAGGTTCAGTCTAAATAAAGTCTAAATAAAGGTGACTTAATTCTCTTCCTAATCATTTTTCTTGAGATTTTCCAATATCTTGAGAGCTTTTAATATGATATGACCATGAACCTCCTCTTATAAGGATTCAACGTTTTTCAATTACTAACTTCTAACCAAACAATGAGTAGAGTTTTGACCGACTATCCTCTAAACCAAACAAAGATTTTGCATGGGCTGATCTCGAACCAAGATGGAGTTTTATGCTAGTTATCCTCTAAAGTGGGATGGAGTTTTATGCTGGCTATCCTCAAAAGCGAGATGGAGGTTTATATTGGATATCCTTCGAAGCGAGATGAGGTTAGCTATCCTCCGAGCCAAATTGGGGTTTTACATGGGCTAACCTTCAAACCGAGATGAGATTTTACACTGGCTAATCTCAAACCAACAAAGTTTTTACACTAGGCTGTGCTTAGGAACCAAGATGATATTTTACACGGGCTCATATCGAACCGACTTAGCTTTTACATTGGGATAAGCTCAACAACCTTTATGGAAAATTTATCGATTGAACATTACAAACTAAAAGAAAGCTTTTGTAGAAGGTCAAACTCGGTTGCAAGCATATGACCTCAAAGGCCATTATAAAGGCCCAAGCGTTTGGTAAAATTTTAAAGGGAACAACATTTATAGTGGCAAGAACCTTTGATGTAAATAAGGTAAACAAAATTAAGACCCTTAGGCTTGGATAACTAGGAGGTGCATGTAGAAGAATGGGTTGGGAAAGTCTAACGGGGTGGTCATGTTGATCGTTCCTCTTCAGAACATGGCTCCAAAATAACGTCGCCCTCATCGCCCGTACCAGAAAGGCTGGTGTACCTCCAAAAATAGGCCATCCTTTCTATAACACCGTTTATTTTATTTTATTATTTAATTTGATGTTTGTGAATTATTTGGTAAATTGGTGGTTTATTTGTGAATTATTAATAATTATGCTATTTTATTATATAGTTGAATAATAATAATAGAATACTGATTAAGTAATTAGTTGGGCCTTAAGTTGTGTTAGCATGAGGAATAATGAGAGTGTTGTGTGTTAAGCCCATTGGTAAGGAAGAAATAAATGAATGGTTAACTAAAATTGAGAAAAGTAGAGAGAACGTGAAATTGGAGAAAAGAGAGTAGAGGAGGCTAGGGCACAGGAGAAGAGGAAATCTCCATTGCTAAGGTTGAGGCTTTTGCAAGAACTCTAAGGTAAGGGTAGGGTTTTAACCCTATAAAATAGGGTATGATGATTAGTAGATAGGAATAGATTTTTGATTTCTATGTTGATGTTCGTAGGTTTTCCTTTGATTTCATCTTCTTTGTGTTTTTTATGAATTTCATATATGAATGTTGTTGTTGATTTTGTATTGGTATGATGATGATTTTGTGATGAATTGATGTGAAAAGAATCAAAAGGATGATTTAGGTTTTAATTGGGATTTAGAGGTTGAACCTATAGATTAATAGGAAATGTGTTAGGATGGTGTAGTTGATGACCATAATTTTGGCATGTATTAGAAGGCTTAAAATTGTATAAACTAAGGGGAAAAGTGGATTTTGGGGTCAAGAAATCGCAAACCTAGAAACACAAAATCGCAGAAAAATTATGCATAATACAGCTATGTGTCGGCTCAAAGAATCTATGTGTCGGCTCATGCAAGAAAAACACTCAGTATGAGTCAACCATTGGGTCGGCCTGAGTGAACCCGACGGGGACAGAATTATCCATGCGTCGACCTAAGGAGGTTATGCATCGGCTCACAGCATCCAAATTTTGATCGATTTTTTCGAAGGCCATAACGTTTTAACCGTAACTCCAATTTATGCGCCATCCAAAGCGTTGAAAAGCTAACGCAATGAACTATACCATGGTGGAATAAAATGATTCAAATGATGTAGCCTAAGTATTTGTATTAGGATTGAGTGATGAGACGATGTAGTGATAACATAGTAAGTATGCTTTTTGCTGTGAATTGACGTAACCATGTCATGATATAACTTGATATGTGTTTTCCTTATGAAGATATGATGTTATTGAGATGATGATGTGTATTTTCCTTATGATGAGATAATGATGCCTTGCGATGAATTAACAATAAGTATGTTGTTATTATAATGTTGAATTAACTGTGTCACATTGTTACTTGACTTGTGTACTATGATGTTTGTATAATGATATGTGTATTATGAAGCATGTGATGAAGTGTGATTAATATGATTGATGATGTTACGATGATGTGTGTAATATGAAGCCTGTGATTAGGTATGAATAACATGATGAATTAATGTTGTTATTGTAACATCCCGAAAATTCTTATTTAATTAATTTAATCAAGTTTTAAATTAATTATGGGAAATTAACATTTTGTTGAATTATGTGGAAAAATAATAAAATGTTAAGTTATTGGGCCATGTGGTGGAATTAGTAAAGTGGGGGTGTAATGGTGTAAGAGCCCACTTCTAATTTTATGTTTTTCATAAAATAAAGGAAAACAAGAGGAGAAGGGAAAAATTAGAACGTGAAAACCAGAAGCTGTGAGAAGAGGAACTGAAGAACGTGAAGGAGAACCAAAGAGGAAGAGGAACCAATTCAAGAATTTGGCTAAGGTAAGGGGGACTTATCTGATTATCATCTATTATCGGGTTAGGGGTTGATAATACTGAATAGATGTGGAATTCGGGTCGATTGAGTCATATGATAGGTTTAGGGATTGAGTCAATTGTATGATGTTTGATCTCTATGTTTGAATCTATGATGTCTGCGTTGTTATGGTCTCAATTGATGTGTAATTGGTGTATTATGAGATGTATTTTGTGATGTTTGTGCATTCTATTCCCCTAGGTTCGTACTGGTATGAATTGGGTGAGTTTGGAATGTGTGGAATGCTGTTTTCTGCAGGTTGGGTTTCTGAAATCGCCGCTTCGCGCCGCGTGCATAGGGTTGGCGCCGCGAACAGGTGGGCAGAATGCCAGGAAGTTGTGATACGCTCAGGTCGCGCCGCGTACCTGTGTTCGCGCCGCGAAGGCGTAACTCTTTCTCGCTTCGCGCCGCGTGTAGATGTTTGCGCCGCGAACAGCTTGGCAGAGAGCCAAGGAATTCTTGGAACGCACAGTTCGCGCCGCGAACTGATGATGGCGCCGCGTGCTGTTGGTTTTTGAGATATTTTTGAAAGTTCAAAGATGCATAACTTTTTAACTGTTGGTCCGTTTGATGCGCCGTTTCGAGCTAAACGAACCTTGTAGGATAATCTATATGATGATGATTGAATGGTTTTTAGAATGATGAAAATACATGTATGCTATTCTTATTGAATATGATGATTGGTGCAATTACGTGTATGTTTTGTATATGATGATGATGAAATTGTGATTGAATGATGTTAATATATATGAACATACTCGAATGATGATGATGATGTTGATGATTGATGATGATGGTATAAGTATGTTGTATATGTTGCATTCATTCATTTTCATTGATGATACTGTATCCATAAGGGTGTGTTGGATCAGTGAAGGGCATGATTCCCATTGTGTGGAATCTGTGCTGGCAGGGCCGTATCTTGGACGATGTTGGATCGGTCATGGGTTATTCCCATCTGATGATGTTGGTACCACATGCATAGTGTCAGTTCATACATATGCATAATTTATAACATGATTGGATGTATTCCAGTGTTGTAAATGTTGATGATGTGTTGATTGTGGTTTGACTTGTTGTGAATGTCTGTTTATGAAACAACTGGGTGAATGATGCAACTGTGATGTGTTATTGCTTTATAACCTTATAACATTTGTTAATTATGATGAGACTCACCCTTACATGTTTTCATTTTCAGATTGAGGATAGCGGTTGTTCGACTCGGTGAGGATTAGCTCATGAGTCAGTGTCTTAGTTAGCATCAGGTGTCATACTCTGATAGTTGTAACACTGGGGACGCGATTGTTTAGAGTTCATGATTATGACTCTAGTTATGTTTTTGATGTTTTGAAGGATAAGTTTTAAAGATGTTAAACTTAGTCCGTTTTTGATAAGTTTCCGTTGTGTTAACATGAAACGTTTTAAGTTATGATGATTACCTCAGTGAATGCATGACATGACTGAATGATGTTTATTTATTATGAATTGTGGCACCCTTATTTCATGTACTCTGAATAATTGTTTTAAATTGCCGCGGGGTTAGTAAAGGGTGTTACAATAGTGGTATCAGAGCATAGTTGGTCGTTATGACCAGAGTCTTAGTGTCAGTTTTGTTTCCTGTGTATGCGACTAGTAAGAGTTAACTGTCGATACTTCTGTTCTGATTAAATTGGTTGTGATTTAAGTAGAACAATGGCTGGAAGAGGAGGAAGAAACGATGATGCTGTCGCTGAGGCTCTGGGCATGATTGCTGGTGTGCTAAGAGGAAATACCAATGGAGCTGCGATTGGTGCTGACAGGCAGCTGAACAGTTTTCAGAGGAACAATCCTCCATTGTTCAAGGGCACGCATGATCCTGAAGGTGCTCAGAAGTGGCTTAAGGAGATCGAGAGAATCTTCAGAGTCATCGATTGTGCTGAGGATCTGAATGTGAGGTATGGTACTTACATGTTGTCTGAAGAAGCTGACGACTGGTGGATGACTACCAGGACTGAACTGGAAGCTGATGGTGTGGCTATTTCTTGGGCTGTGTTCAAGAGAGAATTTTTGAGAAGGTACTTTCCTGAAGACGTAAGAGGTCGAAAGGAAATTGAATTTCTGGAACTAGTTCAAGGTAGCATGACAGTACCAGAGTATGTTTCGAAGTTCGTTGAGTTGGCGAAGTACTACATTCACTACAACAACGATGAAGCTAGTGAATTCTCAAAATGCATCAAGTTCGAGAACGGTCTCCGTGATGAGATTAAGCAGGGTATCAGATATCAGAGAATCCGGAGATTTGTAGACTTGGTGGACTGTAGTAGGATCTTCGAGGAAGATAATCTCAAGCTGAAGTCATCTCACTCTCGCGAGTTAGTTGACAGGAAAGGGAAGAAGCCTATGGATAAGGGTAAGCCATATGGTAGAGGTAATACAAAGACTGGTGGTTGGAAGAAGCCTAGTGGGGGAGACTCTAGTGCTTTTGTCAGGTGCTATAACTGTGGTGAGGTCGGGCACCGTAGGAACGAGTGCAAGCTGAATCAGAAGAAGTGCTTCAAGTGTAAAGAAGTGGGTCATGTTGCCGCTGATTGTAAGAAGAAGATTGTGACTTGTTACAATTGTGGTGAAGAGGGTCACATTAGCCCACAGTGTCCTAAACCGAAGAAGAACCAAGCTGGAGGGAAGGTCTTTGCTTTGTCTGGATCAGAAACCACTCCGGAGGATAGATTAATTAAAGGTACGTGTTTTATTCATGGCACACCTTTAGTTGCGATTATTGATACTGGAGCAACTCATTTTTTTATTTCTTTGGATTGTGCTAAGAGGTTGAATTTGGAAATATCTGAAATAAATGGAAGTATGGTTATTGATACTCCAGCGTCGGGTTCAGTAACTACTTCGTCTGCATGCTTGAATTGCCCGGTTGATATTTTTGGTAGGGAATTCGGGATGGACTTAGTGTGCCTTCTGTTGAAACAACTCGATGTGATCTTGGGGATGAACTGGTTAGAATTTAACCGTGTTCACATCAACTGTTTTTCGAAGACAGTGATCTTTCCTGAAGAAGTTCATTATGATGATCTGGAGATGACGGCTAGACAAGTGGATGAAGCTATCAAGGATGGTGCAACAGTGTTTATGTTATTTGCATTGACAAATTCGAGGGAAAGAGTAGTAAGTAGCGAACTACCAGTGGTGTGTGAATTCCCAGAAGTTTTTCCAGAAGATGTGAATGAATTACCACCGGAAAGAGAAGTGGAGTTTTCTATTGATTTAATTCCGGGAACTAGCCCAGTGTCAATGGAACCGTATCGTATGTCACCGTCTGAGTTGACTGAACTGAAGAAGCAGTTGGAAGAATTACTTGAGAAGAAGTTCATTCGTCCTAGCGTTTCTCCGTGGGGTGCACCTGTGTTGCTAGTGAAGAAGAAGGAGGGTTCAATGAGGTTGTGTGTGGATTACAGACAACTGAACAAGGTTACTATCAAGAATCGGTATCCCTTGCCGAGGATTGATGATTTGATGGATCAACTGGTTGGAGCATGTGTGTTTAGCAAAATTGATCTGAGGTCTGGGTATCACCAGATTCGTGTGAAAGACGATGATATTCAGAAGACCGCTTTCAGAACAAGGTATGGACATTATGAGTATTCGGTAATGCCGTTTGGAGTTACTAACGCACCTGGTGTATTTATGGAGTATATGAATAGGATATTTCATCCTTATCTCGATAAGTTCGTAGTGGTGTTTATAGATGATATCCTAATATATTCTAAGAGTGAGGAAGAACATGCAGAACATCTCAGAATTGTGTTGGAGTTGTTAAAAGAGAAGCAACTTTTTGCCAAACTGTCGAAGTGTGAGTTTTGGTTAAAAGAGGTCAGTTTTCTTGGACATGTAATTTCTAAGAATGGTATTGCTGTCGATCCTACTAAGATAGAGGCTGTATCTCAGTGGGAAGCGCCAAAGTCAGTGTCAGAGATTCGTAGTTTTCTTGGTCTTGCAGGATATTACAGGAAGTTCATTGAAGGATTTTCAAAGTTCGCATTGCCGTTAACTAAATTAACCAGAAAGGGTCAGGCTTTTATTTGGGATGTAAAATGCGAGGAAGGATTCCAAGAGCTGAAGAAGAGGTTGACTAGTGCTCCTATTTTGATTTTGCCGAATCCGACAGAATCATTTGTGGTTTATTGTGATGCTTCGTTGATGGGTTTAGGTGGTGTACTGATGCAGAACCAACAAGTGGTCGCGTACGCGTCGAGACAACTCAAAGTGCATGAAAGGAATTATCCGACTCATGATTTGGAGTTGGCAGCGGTGGTTTTTGTCCTGAAGTTATGGCGACATTATTTGTATGGGTCGAGATTTGAGGTGTTCAGTGATCATAAGAGTCTGAAATATCTCTTTGACCAGAAAGAACTGAATATGAGGCAGAGAAGGTGGTTGGAATTCCTTAAAGACTATGATTTTAGTTTGAATTACCATCCGGGTAAGGCAAACGTAGTTGCTGATGCTTTAAGTAGGAAGACTTTGCATATGTCTAAGCTAATGGTGAAAGAATTGGATTTGATTGAACAATTCAGAGACTTGAGTTTGGTATGTGAAGGTACTCCTACTAGTGTTAAGTTGGGAATGCTGAAGCTGACCAGCGGTATTCTTGAAGAGATCAGAGAGGGCCAGAAGGCTGATGTCGAATTAGTCGACAAGTTGACTTTGATTAACCAAGGCAAGAGTGGTGAATTCAGAGTTGACGAGAATGGTATACTGAGGTTTGGAGACAGAATTTGTGTTCCTGATGTTGCTGAGCTCCGAAGAAATATTTTAGAAGAAGGACACCGTAGTGGATTAAGTATTCATCCTGGTGCTACCAAGATGTATCATGATTTGAGAAAGCTATTTTGGTGGCCTGGAATGAAGAAAGAAATTGCTGAGTTTGTGTATTCGTGTTTGACTTGTCAGAAGTCAAAGGTTGAACATCAGAAGCCATCTGGATTTATGCAACCGATGTTTATTCCTGAGTGGAAATGGGATAGCATATCGATGGATTTTGTTTCGGGTTTGCCGAGAACTGTTAAGAATTGTGAAGCTATCTGGGTTGTGGTGGACAGATTGACAAAGTCTGCACATTTCATACCGGTAAGAATGGATTATCCGATGGAAAAGCTGGCTCAATTATATATTGAGAGGATAGTCAGTCTACATGGTATTCCTTCGAGTATCGTGTCAGACAGAGATCCGAGATTTACGTCTAAATTCTGGGAAGGTTTGCAGAAGGCTTTGGGTACTAAGCTGAGACTGAGTTCTGCTTTTCATCCGCAGACGGATGGACAGACTGAGAGGACAATTCAGTCGTTAGAAGATTTGTTACGTGCTTGTGTGTTAGAAAAAGGAGGTGCTTGGGATAATTATCTGCCTTTGATTGAATTTACCTACAACAACAGTTTTCATTCGAGTATAGGTATGGCTCCGTTTGAGGCATTGTATGGTAGGAGATGTAGAACTCCATTGTGTTGGTACGAAGCTGGTGAGAGTGCTGTGATTGGACCAGAAATTGTACAACAGACTACGGAGAAGATTAAGATGATTCAAGAGAAGATGAGAGCTTCTCAGAGTCGTCAAAAGAGTTATTATGATAAGAGGAGGAAGACACTTGAGTTTCAAGAGGGAGATCATGTGTTTATGAAGGTTACTCCTATGACGGGTATTGGTCGAGCTTTAAAGTCAAAGAAGTTGACTCCGCGTTTTATTGGACCATTTGTTGGAGCGGTAAAGCGGCAAGCAACAAAAGATTTGGAAATATTTATCCGGGAATTATCGTGTCCACAGAGATTGGTGATACCAAACTGCCGTTCGACGGATTCTTAGTTCTTGAGTTCGGGTTAAATGGGTTGAAAGTAAACAAGGAAAATATAACATATGAACATAAAATAAATTCATTTTTGATAGAGAATAGCTTATCTGGTTTGAATCTAAACTACTCCTCACAAACTTAGATTTATCACTCCGCCGTACTCAATCTACAATACTCGTCAGAATCACCACATATCCCTCACATCAATGTCCATTTCTGCAACATCGACGGAAATTCAACTATATTGCTCTTTCGACGATGTCTCAACCGATCAAACAACACAGAGACATTAAACTCAGATATTATGTGGATGTTAACCCCAATCCTATGTCTAGAATCAAAAGCTAACAGATATCCCCCTAATCAAGATTTGTGATGTCTATGTCTACAACAACATAAATCCAGAGCATTTAAGCAAAAAGATCAAGGAAACACCGATTAAGATTTGTAAAGCAAATATATTATACAACTAGTACAAAGAGTAACAAACATCCATGTGTTTAGAGTAAACTTACAAACAAACCCAACAAAAGTGGTTACAAAGAGAAGAGGAGGAGAAGAAAACCAAATCTTTCGCGGTGTCAATCACGATCAATCGAGCTCCCGACCAAGAATCTTTCGATTACAAGCCACAAATGTTGTTTTCTAAGCTCAATCTACCAAAAATTGAAGGTTGATGAGTTGGGGTTCAAAAATACCCAAAACATACCTAAAAATATGATTTTACAACATATATACCAAAACTAAAGTCGCAGACCGCGCTAAGCGCGCCCACCGCGCTAAGCGGGCTGCTTTTTATTTTTCTTAGACCGCCAGACCGCGCTTAGCGCCAAAAACCCGCGCTAAGCGCCCAACTTTCTGCCAAATGGGTCAAAAATGCTCCCAGGCCGCGCTTAGCGCGCTCAACAGAACAGCAAATCTTGTTTTGGTCATATCTTGAGAACCGTAACTCCGATTTGCGCCCGGTTCGAAGCGTTGGAAAGCTTATTCCATGCTCTATCTAACAATGAACAAATTGCAACCAAATTTATGATTTATTATTCTTTGGTTTTGAGCTTTATTCGCCGAATGAATTGATTCCGCCGCTCAAAATCGCGCGTTTGAAGCCGTGTCTTCGCCACGTTATTGCTCATGCTCCAAATACGCCTCAATACCTACAAAATGAATAGAAAACTATCAAAAAGTATAAAATTATATGAAAATACATCTATTCACAAAGTATACGTTTTTATACACAAAACGGGGTATTATTCGAACGGTGTTAACAAAAAGTATCGATAAGTGCCACTATTTACAAACACAAAATAACTACATTTTGGCACTTAACAACTCTCCCCAACTTGAATTTATTTGTCCTCAAACAAGGCCAAACACTCAAAGAATCAAAAGTAAAAATCCAAAGAATCAAGAATCAATACAGTTTAGAAAACGAAACAATTGCACAGTTCAAACCAAAAACGTACAAATCAAAGTAAATACTTACCACAATCCTACAATGACACATGAAAATGAAACCAATCCTAAGTACAATAATCATACAAAACATTCTAAACAAAAACAAGCTCAATAATGAATCACGCCTAGCAAAAATTCATCGGTAGATGAAAAACACCGAAAGGTGAGGACTTTGACACACACCCGACAAACTTGCAAACAATAGACAAAATTATGCATTCATCCAAAAAATAGTATTGAAAATGCAACGGCACGAATCACAAGGGCTTTCAAGGTTGTAATGTGGCTCGGTTAACAAACAAGTGATAAGTCCTAAAGCTAATTGAAACAAAAACTTGCCTAAACCTAAGGGAGTAATTACTTCCACAAAGTTTCAAACAATACAATTTCAATCCAACTTTCTTCTTCATCACAAGTTTCACACCAAACACAAAACTTATTAACAAACTCTTATTCCAAACTCTTTTTGTTCTTTTCTTTTTCAAACTTTTTTTTTCTTTCTTTTCCTTTTCTTTCTTTCTCACATTTTTTCTTTTTCTTTTTCTTTTTCTTCTCTTAACCTCACATCAATTACAACATAAGCAAGCAAAACATCCTCTCCCCAACTTGAATACAACTATCATCATAATAAGAATACTCCCTACTTTCTAAGGCAAGGTAAAAATTCAAACTATAAATCATAGTTGAGGGTTCAAGAAACAAAGAATCAACATCCAAACATAATTGAAAACCAAACGCTCATAGACAAGCATTAAGCAAAAACAATATGGATATTGACAAAAAGGCTCAAAGGGGGTTACTAATGCTCACACACTCACAAGGTGAATTGATATTTAGCTATGGTAGTTGTGCTCAAAATCAAACAAGTGCCTTGATCACTTTCGTGCAGTCACAAAATCAATACAAATGACAGATTAAACATAATAATATCCAGTTAAAACAAGAAATGTCGGTCACTCGCATATATACATAATGGAAATCCACCTCACATTTATGGTAAAAAGGGTAAACTAATTGTGATTCAAGTCATGAGCAAGTTATGCAAAAAGAATGAATAGTATGAAAATTATACAAATGAAAAGTCTCCTAAACATGTTATGCTATAGAAAGCGATAAACGAGTACCTTGCTATGTACAAATTCGAACAATATCATTACCGCACAACCGGCATGTTGAATCTATTAAAATCGGAGAATTACCAAATGCGACTTCAAGTAATCGGGCCAAAATTTGAGTCAAAACACAAACGAAAGTATTAAAAATATAAGTATAAAATTGTAAACTATAAAGCCTTGGTGTAAGTGGGAAAAAGGCGAGCCAAATGAATCATTAAAAAGAATTCATTGACCAAAAGCTACAGACCGCGCTAAGCGCGGTCTAGTGCGCTAAGCGCGCTACACCAGAAAGACAAAAACCAGTGCAACTAAACAGAAATTCCAGTGTGCCACCACTTAACACCTACACTACTCATTTACAAAAAATTACAGAAAAATAAAATCGTTGGGGTGCCTCCCAACAAGCGCTTGTTTTACGTCGTAAGCTCAACGCCTTTATTGTGCACGGTAGTAACTTCCTCTACGATACGTCAACGCTCTCGCCTCAATGCAACCTAAAGAAAGTGGCCTAAGCATACACTAACAAACATTACGAAACAAGAGAATATACAACAACACGTATTAACAAACACGTAACGACAAGTAAAAACACAATTTTTACAAAAGTTTGGTGAAATTAACTAAACAAGTTGAAAAGTGAAGATTTGAAATTAAAGAACTATCCGAGTTCAACTTGTTTAATAAGTCCACCAAACAAAATTAAAACATGTATCTATACAATAAACTATACAAAAGTATACAAGTATAAGGAAATTCACAAATATACGATATTCACAAAACTCAAAAACAAAAAAACTATCGCAATGCGAATTCAATAAAAACACCAATCCCCGGCAACGGCGCCATTTTGTTGGAGCGGTAAAGCGGCAAGCAACAAAAGATTTGGAAATATTTATCCGGGAATTATCGTGTCCACAGAGATTGGTGATACCGAACTGCCGTTCGACGGATTCTTAGTTCTTGAGTTCGGGTTAAATGGGTTGAAAGTAAACAAGGAAAATATAACATATGAACATAAAATAAATTCATTCTTGATAGAGAATAGCTTATCTGGTTTGAATCTAAACTACTCCTCACAAACTTAGATTTATCACTCCGCCGTACTCAATCTACAATACTCGTCAGAATCACCACATATCCCTCACATCAATGTCCATTTCTGCAACATCGACGGAAATTCAACTATATTGCTCTTTCGACGATGTCTCAACCGATCAAACAACACAGAGACATTAAACTCAGATATTATGTGGATGTTAACCCCAATCCTATGTCTAGAATCAAAAGCTAACAGATATCCCCCTAATCAAGATTTGTGATGTCTATGTCTACAACAACATAAATCCAGAGCATTTAAGCAAAAAGATCAAGGAAACACCGATTAAGATTTGTAAAGCAAATATATTATACAACTAGTACAAAGAGTAACAAACATCCATGTGTTTAGAGTAAACTTACAAACAAACCCAACAAAAGTGGTTATAAAGAGAAGAGGAGGAGAAGAAAACCAAATCTTTCGCGGTGTCAATCACGATCAATCGAGCTCCCGACCAAGAATCTTCCGATTACAAGCCACAAATGTTGTTTTCTAAGCTCAATCTACCAAAAATTGAAGGTTGATGAGTTGGGGTTCAAAAATACCCAAAACATACCTAAAAAATATGATTTTAGAACATATATACCAAAACTGAAGTCGCAGACCGCGCTAAGCGCGCCCACCGCGCTAAGCGGGCTGCTTTTTATTTTTCTTAGACCGCCAGACCGCGCTTAGCGCCAAAAACCCGCGCTAAGCGCCCAACTTTCTGCCAAATGGGTCAAAAATGCTCCCAGGCCGCGCTTAGCGCGCTCAACAGAACAGCAAATCTTGTTTTGGTCATATCTTGAGAACCGTAACTCCGATTTGCGCCCGGTTCGAAGCGTTGGAAAGCTTATTCCATGCTCTATCTAACAATGAACAAATTGCAACCAAATTTATGATTTATTATTCTTTGGTTTTGAGCTTTATTCGCCGAATGAATTGATTCCGCCGCTCAAAATCGCGCGTTTGAAGCCGTGTCTTCGCCACGTTATTGCTCATGCTCCAAATACGCCTCAATACCTACAAAATGAATAGAAAACTATCAAAAAGTATAAAAGTATATGAAAATACATCTATTCACAAAGTATACGTTTTTATACACAAAACGGGGTATTATTCGAACGGTATTAACAAAAAGTATCGATAAGTGCCACTATTTACAAACACAAAATAACTACATTTTGGCACTTAACACCATTCCAAATTTCAGAAAGAGTGGGAGAAGTGGCATATCGTATTGCGTTACCGCCAATGCTTGCCAACTTGCATGATGTATTTCATGTGTCTCAACTGAGGAAATACATTTCGGATCCGTCCCACGTGATCCAAGTGGATGATGTGCAGGTTAAAGACAACTTAATGGTTGAAACGTTACCTGTGAGGATTGAAGATAGAAGACTGAAGCAATTGCGGGGCAAGGAAATAGCTTTAGTCAGAGTAGCTTGGGGAGGACCAGCTGATGGAAACGTCACCTGGGAGTTGGAAAGCCAGATGAAAGATTCCTATCCGGAACTATTTGCTTGAGGTATGTTTTCGAGGACGAAAACTCTTTAGTGGGGGAGAGTTGTAACATCCCGAAAATTCTTATTTAATTAATTTAATCAAGTTTTAAATTAATTATGGGAAATTAACATTTTGATGAATTATGTGGAAAAATAATAAAATGTTAAGTTATTGGGCCATGTGGTGGAATTAGTAAAGTGGGGGTGTAATGGTGTAAGAGCCCACTTCTAATTTTATGTTTTTCATAAAATAAAGGAAAACAAGAGGAGAAGGGAAAAATTAGAACGTGAAAACCAGAAGCTGTGAGAAGAGGAACTGAAGAACGTGAAGGAGAACCAAAGAGGAAGAGGAACCAATTCAAGAATTTGGCTAAGGTAAGGGGGGACTTATCTGATTATCATCTATTATCGGGTTAGGGGTTGATAATACTGAATAGATGTGGAATTCGGGTCGATTGAGTCATATGATAGGTTTAGGGATTGAGTCAATTGTATGATGTTTGATCTCTATGTTTGAATCTATGATGTCTGCGTTGTTATGTGTCATACCCCAATATTTGCCCACACTTTTCAAAAATTCAAAACTATTTCAAAAATTGGATTTTTATAAAATCTCGGGTTCATTTACATTGACATTCTGAATTTTATAAATATTCGATTTAAAGTCTATTTTAAAAATATAATAGTTTACTCTTAAATTGTTATATTTTATTAAATAGCAAAATGCTGACTAATGTTTCATAAACTTTCAATTGGGTTTTTATTTCAAATAAATAATATAGCACAATTGGTAAGCAAGTAAGGTTGGCAGGTACAAGGTCTCGGGTTCAAATCCCACTTCTGACATTTTCCATTTTTTATTTATTTCTAACTTTATTTTATTAGTATTTTATTAAAAAAAAATCACAAAAAATAATATATTTTTTATCATTTTAAAATTAATTTTTTGCTTTTTTTTAAATTTTGACCTTTTCTAGAAATTATTATTTTTTTCATTTTTTATCATAAAAATATCAAAAATAACCAAAAAAATTATTATTACTTCTTTTTGTAAATATTAGTTTTTTTTTTTTTTTGCATTATCATTATATTATTATTTAAATTATATATATATTAGGTAATTATCTTTTAAATATTAGATTATTTTTAGAAGTTAATTTTTATTTTAATATCATTTAACCACAAAATCAAGTCTTTAACTTTTCTAAAATATATACCCGACAACATCAATAACATTTTCAAAACATTTTATTTCTTTCCAAAGCAATATTCCAACAGTAAAAATCAAGATGGAAACCACATGAATACCAAAACTTAATGACATTTAATCTGTGTTTTTAAATTGATTCATTGTTGGATGTTTCTTTTGGGGGACGATAAAAGGACATCTCTTTCACCAATTTTCACAGACAGTAGCCGCACCACAATTCCAATCTTCTAACATCACCATCATAATCCCATTCAAATCCATCAACAAACAGAACCTCAACTCAAGCCCAAAGGTAAAAGAATAAAGAAGCAAAGAATTGTACTGTGGATGCCGAAAATCAACTGAGTTCGACGAAGCAGTTTTGAATCTGCTATCGTCTCCGACACTCGCACCATTACCACATAGCAGCCCCGTCGTCAACCATCGAAAGCTACCGCCGGAACACCTCAGGTCGCGGTCGTCTGAGCCGCTCCCGCAGGCGCCGCAACCGCCGTTGCCGGCCAAAAACGCAGCCGCACGACGCCGGATCCATCACTCAGTCGCGAACACCACCGCTTGCGGTCGACGCTCAACCAAAAAACAACACGTTAGTTCTTCAAATCACAACCACGCGAGCAACAACCTCCGGCCACCGTTGCAACCCACAATCGGACGCCGCCATCGAATTTCAAAGGTCTGTGATTTTTATTGCTCTTGCCGTTTTCAATTGACTAAGTTGATTGCTTGAACCATGAATATATATGTTGATAACCATGCTGTTTATTGAATAGAAGAACATATAAAAAGAAAAAGAGGAAAATATGATGAAGAAGAAGAGATCTTTAAAAAGATAGATCTGAGTTTTTTAGTTTTGTTTGCTTCTGATATGTAGTATATGTATTTATTGTTTTATTTATTTTGTTAATAATCATCGCCATGTGTTTAAACTTGAGTGGATGGGTTCAAAGTTTGATTAAGTCAAACTTTACAATATTTTGTTTTAATTTGACATGAAAACTAGGATGGAGAAGAAAATAGGTGTCCTGGTACGTTTATAGATATAACTTTATTTTTTTTTTATTTTTTCTTTTTTTTTATTTGTTTGTTTTTTTTAATTTCAATTATTAGTAGTTATAAATTATTATGGTTTAAATTAGAATTAGTTTTAATTAGTACGGGCCTTGGGCCTTCACTCTTTTTATTCACACTCTCCTTTTTTACGACTCAGCCCATTTGTGTGTTTTAGATTTTTGTCATTTAATTATTTAGTTTTTTTAATTTACAATAGTTTGGTTTAATTTTGTCATTTATAAAAATTCAAAAATAAGTCTTTCATTTTATTTAATAAAGATTATATAAAAAAATACTTTGGTTAATTGTTAATTTCTTTTTTTAGAATTTAAGGTTTGTTTAAATATTTGTAATTAATTTCTTGATTAATATTTGATTACTAACTGTAACTCGGTGAACTGACTTTGTTTTTATAAGCAACAATGTTGCGATGAGCATGAGTCGCCACCGACTTTTATTTTGTCCAATGTTAGGAAAGGTAAAAAGTACAGAAAAAGACCTTTTTTTAAAAAGAAACGGGCTCGGGGGGTAAGTTATGAAAAGGGAAGGTGTAAGCACCCTTTTCATCCGTAGTTATCTACGGGCTCTTAATTTGCTTAGCTCATGTTTGTTTTGTTTGATTTGAGTTGAAAAGGGACATAAGGACTTTAGCGTAAATGCGTAGCCTTAGTTTTTTTTGAAAGAGTGTTGAAAAGATATTTTTGTTGAGCTAGGCAGATTAAGAGCACTACCCTAACTAATTGGTCTTTTTCTATACTTTTTACGGTTCCTAGGATTATCCATACTATATAGAAGTAGGAAATCCTTGTTTATATTGGACGTGCGGGTCATCGAAGGGTCATCGAGTCGTCATAGAGACTATCCATACCATAAAGAGGGTAGGAAGTCCTATGAGATGTGAATGTAGAGATACCTTAGCAATCCGAAGGGACTATCACCATTTAATCGAGGGACAAGATCATTTATACCGAAGGCGACATCGAAGGGACTATGATCTTTAAATCGGAGGGACATGGTGATTTTGAATCGAAGGCATCATAGGCTAAGGCATCCCTACGCTCGAAGGGACTTGACTATTATTCGAAAGGCAACGTAAGAGGGGCATACCTTAAAGGTGAGTGTGTGCAGCAATCACGTGTGTTATGTTCAGTTATTTTATTTATCTTTTAATTAAAGGTGATCTAACGATTAGTTTTATCTTGTCATACAATCCTAAGGCATACATCTAAACAGTTAAATATGTACAGGAAATAAAGAGCGGAAAATAAAGTTTCTACGCTATTACAAGGCTTCGGGGAGGGGGTTACATAATCCAAAAAAAATGGGGAATAAAAATTAATACAAACCCAAATGAAAATTAAATAAGAAATTAAAAAAAATAAAAATAGTATATACAAAATAAAATTATAAGCGTCCGCCAAATAGCCCAATGCTCAAGATGGAAATTCCTCACAAAAATATAAAATGTTAGTACGGATAAATAAAATAATGTATGATTAAATGACAAAAATTCTAACAAAAATTAATTACAATTAACAAAAATAAACATATTAAAATCTAAAAGAAAATGTTTGATTAAAATGTTTTTTTTGGTGTTTTATATTTTACTATTTTTTGTGGTTTTTCTTTTTAATATAATGTTTTATTTTATTTTGTAAAGTTTATAAATCTAAAAGCCTAATAAAAAAAAACTAAAAATAAAAAAGCAATGACCCAATTTGAAATTAAACTAACATAATAAAACAAAAACAAAAATTAAATGTCATAATATAATACATAATTGTTACAAATAGTAGAAAAATAAATGAGTTGAATGAGAAACAACACGTTTCTCTTCTCCTATTTTAACTCCCAAATAATGTTGCTCATAATAAATAGGGAGGGTAAATGACACATTGACTTTTCAAACCACTATCATCATAAATCACTTTTATTATTATTATTATTATTTAATTATTTATTTATTTTTAAGAAAAAATAAAGGAAACAAAACCATAACAATAGCAGGGCCAATCTCTCTCTCTCTCTCTCTCACGTTGAAAACCAAACAACAACCCAAAGAAATCATTCTCTTTTCTTATAACCAAAACTAATCAAAATATATCAAACACATCTTTAATTCAAACAAACTCACAAAGTAGAACAACAACAAAAACGGATCTGTGCGGAACGGATACCTGATTACACCGACGGTTTAAACGGAGTAGTTCAGTCGTGACGGAAAACAGTGGCTGTTGCGGTGCTCGATCGGAGGTCGGAGACTCTGGGCCGAAGTCCGGTGCTGACGCTCGCGGGAGGCCGTGGTATTGTGCGGAGTAACGTTCTCCAAATCTGCACTTTTTCTTTGTATTTGTAACAAAACAAAATTGACACACTGTTATGATGAAAAGAGAAACAAAATGTTATTGTTATTGAATAGAAATGCTTTTTCTTTTCTTTCTTTAGTCTTTGCTGTGTATTTAGTTGTTACTATGTTTCAAAGGTTTTGGTTAGAGTATGGATTGTTGTTGTTATTAACAATGATTGTTGTCTCTTGTTTGGTATTTGTGAATGGTGTTGTTTCAAGGATGAAAAGTTTGGTGTTGAGGGCGGCTGTCAGTGTTGTGTTGGTAGGTTTTGAAGGTCAATGGAGGATTGGTTGTACGTGAGAAAAAGGTTAATTGTTAGCATCAGTGGTTGGAATTTAGAAGTGATGTTTGTGCGGCCTCTGTTAGCGATGTTAAGGGTTAAACGTTAGTCTTTATAATGTACAGATTTTAGACCTAAAGTTAAAAAAGGCAAAAATAAATATCATAACAACTTTGATTGAAATTGATTGAAAAAAATATTGAAATTGATTGAAAATTATTTCTTGTTTCTTAAGACAACCAATATGCTAGAAATATCATCAAGCTATATTAAAACTTTTCTTTTTTGGATTTTGAGTTATAGAATGCCTAAAATTGTGACATAAATAAAAAATATTTTCTTTTAAAAACCTATTAGTTAAAAAACGAAATAAATGATAAAATAATTAAAAATGCAATTTTTGGAACATTGAACATATCTTTTTGAATATCTTTTTACTTTATGATTTTTTGGATATTTTTTTTGAATATAAAGTGAATAAAAAAAAACATTTTTTTTTAAATAATAAATAAATAAATACGAAAATAACATTTAAATATTAAAAAACTTATTTTTTGTGATTTTTGAATATAAATGAAAATAAAATTAAAACTAAGGTAGAAACAAAATGAAAGGGAAAATTGTCAAAAGTGAGATTCGAACCCGACACCTTGCACTTGCAAATCTTATCTCCTTACCAATTGTGCTATATTATTTATTTGAAATAAAAAGCCAATTGAAAGTATATGAAGCATCGACCAGCATTTTCTATTTATTAAAATATAAGTAATTTAAGAGTAAACTACTATATTTTTAAAACAGACTTTAAATTGAATATTTATAAAATTCAAGATGTCAATGTAAATGAACGCGAGATTTTATAAAATCCAATTTTTGAAATAGTTTTGAAATTTCGAAAAGTGTGGGCAAATTTTGGGGTATGACAGTTGCCCCTGTTTAATCTTCTTAAACCTGAAGATGTAGATTGGCGTATCCGCCACTCGGGATCTGAAGGTGGAAGAGGATTGAACAATAAAATACCCAAAAATTTGCACTTGCTGGTGCAGGCAGTAGTGCTATTGATGGTTCGAATGGGCTTAAAGATGCCATTAGTTGGATTGACAGGTCGTTGTCGGCGGTGGGTTTAGAGATGCCATCTAGCTGAGTGGGGGGGTCATGCTGCCCAGGGTGTGTATATGATAGATCTTCAGAATGTTTGGGGTTCAAGCTTCCAAACGTATATCTGGGATAGAGATTCATAGATGTTCGGGGTTCGAGCTTCCGAAACATCTACCATAGAATTCAGATCATTCGGGGTTCAAGCTTCCGAAACATATCTGCCGTAGATTTCAAAACATCCGGGGTTCAGGCTTCCGGAATATTTCTGTCGTAGAATTCAGATTATCCGGGGTTCAAGCTTCCGAAACATATCTGGCGTAGATTTCAGAACATCCGGGGTACAAGCTTCCGGAACATATCTGCTGTAGAATTCAGATCATTCGGGGTTCAAGCTTCCGAAACATGTCTGTCGTAGTTTTTCAGAACATCCGGGGTTCATGCTTCCGGAACGTTTCTGTCGTAGATTTCAGATTATCCGGGGTTCAAGCTTCCGGAACATATCTGTTGTAGAATTCAGATCATTCGGGGTTCAAGCTTCCGAAACATATCTGCCGTAGATTTCAGAACATCCGGGGTTCATGCTTCCGGAACGTTTCTGTCGTAGATTTCAGATTATCCGAGGTTCAAGCTTCCGGAACATATCTGGCGTAGATTTCAGATCATTCGGGGTTCAAGCTTCCGAAACATATCTGGCGTAGATTTCAGAACATCCGGGGTTCATGCTTCCGGAACGTTTCTGTCGTAGATTTCAGATTATCCGGGGTTCAAGCTTCCGGAACATATCTGGCGTAGATTTCAGATCATTCGGGGTTCAAGCTTCCGAAACATATCTGGCGTAGATTTCAGAACATCCGGGGTTCATGCTTCCGGAACGTTTCTGTCGTAGATTTCAGATTATCCGGGGTTCAAGCTTCCGGAACATATCTGGCGTAGATTTCAGATCATTCGGGGTTCATGCTTCCGAAACATATCTGTCGTAGATTTCAGAACATCCGGGGTTCAAGCTTCCGGAACGTTTCTGGCGTAGAATTCTTTGGAATATCCGGGGTTCAAGCTTCCGGAGTGAATTTCTTCGGGAATCTAGGGTTCAAGCTTCCAGACTGTATATTCGATAGTGATTGATTTGTTGATGATATTTGTCTGACCGGTTGGTTGACCTGAAAGACAAAGTTAGTTTTATGCAATGTCATGATGCATGTAATGCATTGTATGTTTTTTTGAAATGAATGGGAGTGTTATGCATATGCTATGAGGTATATGATGTATGAATGCAAAATGTTACTAATAACGACAACAGATTGTAGCAGTGTTTGGCAGGGAAAATAAATCCCTGATTGTTCAGCGCCTTTGAGAGATTTTTTTGAATCTCGACTTGACCGCCCCAGATGAATTGGATAATAACATGTCATGCCCCTTGTACATATTGGCGTTTTAGCCAACTGAGTCAGTCGTGGGAAATCTTTATGCTTTTTGGAGCACTTCCGAAGCATGCCTGTCGCGAGGGCTTCCTGAGATTTGTGCTGTTATAAGCAACTTGCCCCAGTATCATGAGTTTAGGAACAATGCCCCTGATTGATCAACACTTCTGAAGGAGTTTTCGAGTCATGACCTGATTGCCCCAGATGTCTGAACGCTTACTTGACGAAGTACTTCGACTGCTTTTGTGCCCCTGAGGCTGATCAGAATTTGAGATATTCTTGCTTAAACTCAATGGAGTTCTGAAGACAACTTTTCCCTTGAGAGGATTAAACTTTTCATCAGCAGCTCATGATGGAAGCTTTCTTGGTGTCAAATACTTGTTCATATGCAAAGAATGTTTAGTATGAGAAACATAATTTTAATGCAAAGTTCATGTTTGTCTTGAAGTTTAAAAAAGGAAGTTTTTTTTTTTTTTGAAAGGATGTCGAAGCATCGATTTTTTTGAAAGGTGGTGTGATACCAACTCAAGCGTTTAGCAAAACTCCTAGGAGTCGGTTTACCGTATTCTCGTTTACAGTATGCTTTCGAATTAACCCTGCTTCAATTAGGACTTTTGAGGGTTGTAACGTGGCCAGGTTCACAGTTTTAGAAAAAAGGATTTTTAGGCTCAAAATTTATTGGTGCCCACCCCCTTCGTGATGTTCTCCAACCTAAGTTCAGTTAACTCGATGCGAGTATTCATCCTTCAAAAGGAGTTTGGGACGATTGAGGAATCAATTAGGTATTTGGACATGGCAGTCACTTTACCTTTCATATTTTGTGTCTGATCACATGACTTGTTCTTTGAATTTATAGTCACACGAATTTGCCCCTTTTGTTGAGGATCTTTTTTGTTTCCCTAACTTTTGCCTGGACAAATTCTTTTGAATTCTGAGTTTGAAGTCCAGCGGGATGCCCTAACTTTTGCCTTAGTCATTTGTTTTCAAGTTATTGACTTAGCGAGCTTTTTTTTTTTTTTTTAATTCGTTCTTTTTCTTTTTTTTTTGAGCAAGTCGTATGATCCTGAGACGTCTTTGATTTGTTGGAAAGATTGTGACTGCCTCATTTCTTGGTCGACGAGGGATAGTCGTTGTTGTATCGTCATATTTGACCTCTTATTGCGCGAGAGATGACCATTGTGGTCTCGACTTTTCCTCAACCCTTTGAAGGATAACCATTGTTGTATCCTTTTATGCGTGCTCCTGATGAATTTTGAATGCTCAACCAGGTTAACTGAACACTACCCTGCCCCTGGGTTAAATGCGAGGGTTTTCTCGTATAGAAAAATAAACTCCTACTTCAAGGCTCAAAGGGGTTGACAAGGGACTAACTTCCTTATATCTCCAGTGTTTAGGGATCTGAATCAATGCCTGTACATCATCAACAGGGTTTTACTCGAAAGCATACCATTTGAGATTATAGGTATTATAGGTTCGTCATTCTCCCTTCAGAGTCATCATGCTTTATCATTGAGATTTTGGTATCACAAGCAAATAAAAACATATTAGAGCGAGAGCGAATGGATTTTTTCAAGACAAACATATTCAATGCATCATTATTATAGTTCAAAAATAAACAAGTATTGCATATAGACAGTATTGAACAAGAACAAGAAAGATTACGCATGAAAATGCATGAAATTACGAATTGCCAACATTGAGGAGATTTTCTCCGTATGGACTTATTGTTTCAGAAGATCTGTTGAGTCGAAGGAGAAATTCAAATCTGGATTATAGGTGTGAATGTGATGACTTTTGCATCAATCAGGTCTTGTACCTTATCTCGGACTGGTTGGCAATTATCGATCGACTGACCAAGTGCCCCAGAGAGGAACCCAAACCAAGCGTTCGTATCTGAACTACAGATTACTTCTAAGAAGAAGATTCTAACGAAGCCACAAAGGAGTTGTAAGTACCAAGCTTTAGGGATTTGAGGTAGAAAATGAGAAGCTCGTTGTCTGGAAACCTGTTATGCAATGATATGTATGCAAATGCATATGCAATGCTTTCAAGGATCTTTTTGGAACCCAATTTGCAACATTGACATGTAGTTGCAGCTTTGTTGAGGAACTTCGACTTCCGTCTTTAAATGTCCTTCTTTAAGAATCAAGCTCACCATATCCAGTGGGTCATAGCCTCTGATTCGGGGTATGATACTTTTGAGTTTAAAGGCATGTAGCTAAAGGAAAGTAAATCCTCTTGCCCCTTGATAGGAACTGGACCTTTGAGTGTGAAGGCATCTGGCTAGAGGAAAATAAATCCTCTTGCCCCTTGATATGAACTGTACCTTTGAGTTTAAAGGCATGTGGCTGGAGGAAAGTAAATCCTCTTGCCCCTTGATAGGAACTGTGCCTTTGAGTTTGAAGGCATATGGCTAGAGGAAAATAAATCCTCTTGCCCCTTGATAGAAATTTAGGCTCTTGATAGTCCTTCCATAATAGTACCCGGAAATTATGCGTCCAAAATATCTAAGATCCCTGAAAAAGGTTAGTCAGCACGTTATGTAAAAGCATAGGGTAGTACGGACAAGTAAGTCCTGCAAACAAAACCTGCAAGGAGATCAAGTGGTTAGATAACAAACATGTCACACAAGAGTCCTTAGGTTTACAGCTTGCATGGAGTATGACCAGGTGATTACCCTTCCCCAAAGGTACTTCTAAGGATAAGGATAATATCAGCAACGGGTTCTACCAGTGACCCAGAATTGTCAGCCCCTTCTAAAGCACCCTCGAACATGGTACATGCATACCACGCAATGATACTTTAGGAAGAAACCTATCTGAGTTGTAGTATCGGGTCGCGACCATAACTTGGCATGCACCAAGAATAGCCCTCCCACTACGTTCCTAAAAGTTAGGATGGGTTAAAGGTGACTAAAGGTCCTTGAGCTCCGACGCACCCAAAGGTACATACGTAAACCTCTCTCATGCAAAAGAGGTACATAATAACCAGTGGAGGCCTAACTCAAGCGTGAACTTCATATTGACCAATCCCAAGCATGCACAAGGGAGGTCTCCATGACTATGCCACATCCTATCTTATGGTGCACTCGAATCCGGGTATAGGATTCATCTTCCATTCAAATGCCCAAACAACCTTGAAAGGTAAAGCAATCAAAACAAACAATTATTAAAGTGAACTAAACTCTAAGGTAACCCCTCTTTTTAAGTATCCCCAGCAGAGTCGCCAGTTCTGTAACTCGGTGAACTGACTTTGTTTTTATAAGCAACAATGTTGCGATGAGCATGAGTCGCCACCGACTTTTATTTTGTCCAATGTTAGGAAAGGTAAAAAGTACAGAAAAAGACCTTTTTTTAAAAAGAAACGGGCTCGGGGGGTAAGTTATGAAAAGGGAAGGTGTAAGCACCCTTTTCATCCGTAGTTATCTACGGGCTCTTAATTTGCTTAGCTCATGTTTGTTTTGTTTGATTTGAGTTGAAAAGGGACATAAGGACTTTAGCGTAAATGCGTAGCCTTAGTTTTTTTTGAAAGAGTGTTGAAAAGATATTTTTGTTGAGCTAGGCAGATTAAGAGCACTACCCTAACTAATTGGTCTTTTTCTATACTTTTTACGGTTCCTAGGATTATCCATACTATATAGAAGTAGGAAATCCTTGTTTATATTGGACGTGCGGGTCATCGAAGGGTCATCGAGTCGTCATAGAGACTATCCATACCATAAAGAGGGTAGGAAGTCCTATGAGATGTGAATGTAGAGATACCTTAGCAATCCGAAGGGACTATCACCATTTAATCGAGGGACAAGATCATTTATACCGAAGGCGACATCGAAGGGACTATGATCTTTAAATCGGAGGGACATGGTGATTTTGAATCGAAGGCATCATAGGCTAAGGCATCCCTACGCTCGAAGGGACTTGACTATTATTCGAAAGGCAACGTAAGAGGGGCATACCTTAAAGGTGAGTGTGTGCAGCAATCACGTGTGTTATGTTCAGTTATTTTATTTATCTTTTAATTAAAGGTGATCTAACGATTAGTTTTATCTTGTCATACAATCCTAAGGCATACATCTAAACAGTTAAATATGTACAGGAAATAAAGAGCGGAAAATAAAGTTTCTACGCTATTACAAGGCTTCGGGGAGGGGGTTACATAATCCAAAAAAAATGGGGAATAAAAATTAATACAAACCCAAATGAAAATTAAATAAGAAATTAAAAAAAATAAAAATAGTATATACAAAATAAAATTATAAGCGTCCGCCAAATAGCCCAATGCTCAAGATGGAAATTCCTCACAAAAATATAAAATGTTAGTACGGATAAATAAAATAATGTATGATTAAATGACAAAAATTCTAACAAAAATTAATTACAATTAACAAAAATAAACATATTAAAATCTAAAAGAAAATGTTTGATTAAAATGTTTTTTTTGGTGTTTTATATTTTACTATTTTTTGTGGTTTTTCTTTTTAATATAATGTTTTATTTTATTTTGTAAAGTTTATAAATCTAAAAGCCTAATAAAAAAAAACTAAAAATAAAAAAGCAATGACCCAATTTGAAATTAAACTAACATAATAAAACAAAAACAAAAATTAAATGTCATAATATAATACATAATTGTTACAAATAGTAGAAAAATAAATGAGTTGAATGAGAAACAACACGTTTCTCTTCTCCTATTTTAACTCCCAAATAATGTTGCTCATAATAAATAGGGAGGGTAAATGACACATTGACTTTTCAAACCACTATCATCATAAATCACTTTTATTATTATTATTATTATTTAATTATTTATTTATTTTTAAGAAAAAATAAAGGAAACAAAACCATAACAATAGCAGGGCCAATCTCTCTCTCTCTCTCTCTCTCACGTTGAAAACCAAACAACAACCCAAAGAAATCATTCTCTTTTCTTATAACCAAAACTAATCAAAATATATCAAACACATCTTTAATTCAAACAAACTCACAAAGTAGAACAACAACAAAAACGGATCTGTGCGGAACGGATACCTGATTACACCGACGGTTTAAACGGAGTAGTTCAGTCGTGACGGAAAACAGTGGCTGTTGCGGTGCTCGATCGGAGGTCGGAGACTCTGGGCCGAAGTCCGGTGCTGACGCTCGCGGGAGGCCGTGGTATTGTGCGGAGTAACGTTCTCCAAATCTGCACTTTTTCTTTGTATTTGTAACAAAACAAAATTGACACACTGTTATGATGAAAAGAGAAACAAAATGTTATTGTTATTGAATAGAAATGCTTTTTCTTTTCTTTCTTTAGTCTTTGCTGTGTATTTAGTTGTTACTATGTTTCAAAGGTTTTGGTTAGAGTATGGATTGTTGTTGTTATTAACAATGATTGTTGTCTCTTGTTTGGTATTTGTGAATGGTGTTGTTTCAAGGATGAAAAGTTTGGTGTTGACGGCGGCTGTCAGTGTTGTGTTGGTAGGTTTTGAAGGTCAATGGAGGATTGGTTGTACGTGAGAAAAAGGTTAATTGTTAGCATCAGTGGTTGGAATTTAGAAGTGATGTTTGTGCGGCCTCTGTTAGCGATGTTAAGGGTTAAACGTTAGTCTTTATAATGTACAGATTTTAGACCTAAAGTTAAAAAAGGCAAAAATAAATATCATAACAACTTTGATTGAAATTGATTGAAAAAAATATTGAAATTGATTGAAAATTATTTCTTGTTTCTTAAGACAACCAATATGCTAGAAATATCATCAAGCTATATTAAAACTTTTCTTTTTTGGATTTTGAGTTATAGAATGCCTAAAATTGTGACATAAATAAAAAATATTTTCTTTTAAAAACCTATTAGTTAAAAAACGAAATAAATGATAAAATAATTAAAAATGCAATTTTTGGAACATTGAACATATCTTTTTGAATATCTTTTTACTTTATGATTTTTTGGATATTTTTTTTGAATATAAAGTGAATAAAAAAAAACATTTTTTTTTAAATAATAAATAAATAAATACGAAAATAACATTTAAATATTAAAAAACTTATTTTTTGTGATTTTTGAATATAAATGAAAATAAAATTAAAACTAAGGTAGAAACAAAATGAAAGGGAAAATTGTCAAAAGTGAGATTCGAACCCGACACCTTGCACTTGCAAATCTTATCTCCTTACCAATTGTGCTATATTATTTATTTGAAATAAAAAGCCAATTGAAAGTATATGAAGCATCGACCAGCATTTTCTATTTATTAAAATATAAGTAATTTAAGAGTAAACTACTATATTTTTAAAACAGACTTTAAATCGAATATTTATAAAATTCAAGATGTCAATGTAAATGAACGCGAGATTTTATAAAATCCAATTTTTGAAATAGTTTTGAAATTTCGAAAAGTGTGGGCAAATTTTGGGGTATGACACTAACATTTTTATTTTAATTGTGAGGTACTATCGTTGAGGCTTTACGGACATTTACAAGCTTTATACTTGATAGTTTCATATATAATTTTTATTTTTGCTTTAATTTCATGTTTGGGGTTTGTAATAATTTTTCCCCGTTTGGCAATTTGTAATTCCCCCATCCCGAAGCCATGTAATAGCGTAGGACCTTTACATTGTGCACTTTAATTTTCCGCACCTTATAACTGCTTAGATGTATGTCTTAATAGGATTGTATGACAAGACTAATAATCAATCGTTAGATCACTAACTCAAAGATAATATATCTGAACATAACACACTCCCTTTTACTCTTCACACACTCACCTCTAGGGTTTCCCCTCTTGGTTGCCTTTCGAGAGAAATAGTCAAGTCCCTTCGAGCGTAGGGATGTCTTAGCCCATGTTTCCTTCGATTCAAAATCACCATGTCCCTCCGATTTAAAGATCATAGTCCCTTTGATGTCGCCTTCGGTATAAATGATCTTGTCCCTCGATTAAATGGTGATGGTCCCTCTGATGGCTAAGGTATCCTTACATGTTGTCTTTATGACTATTCACATCTTATAGGACTTCCTACCCTCTTTATGGTATGGATAGTCTCTATGAAGATTCGACGACCCTTCGATGACCCGCACGTCCAATATAACAAGGACTACCTACTCCTATATAGTATGGATAGTCCTAGGAACTTTAAAAATTACAGAAAAAGACCAATCAATTAGGGTAGTGCTCTTAAACTGCCTAGCTCAATAAAAATATCTTTTCAATACTATCTCAAAAAACTAAGGCTACGCATTTACGCTAAAGTCCTTATGCCCTTTTCAACTCAAAACAAACAAACATGAGCTAAGCAAATTAAGAGCCCGTAGATAACTACGGATGAAAAGGGTGCTTACACCTTCCCTTTTCATAACTTACCCCCCGAGCCCGTTTTCTTTTCAAAAGGTCTTTTTCTGTACTTTTTACCTTTCCTAACATTGGACAAAATAAAAGTCGGTGGCGACTCGTGCTCACCGCAACATTGTTGCTTTTAAAAATAAAAGTCAGTTCACCGAGTTACAGAACTGGCGACTCTGTTGGGGAAATATTTTTAAGAGGGGTTTACCTTAGGGCTTTAGTTCATTATAAATGTTCTCAATTGTTTGTTTTGCGTGCTTTATTTTTAAGGGTATTGTTTGGGTTTACTCGTGTGAAAGATCCTACACCCGGATCTAGTGTACCTTAGGTATGTGGCAATAGACCAAGGAGACTGTACGGCTCGTCCCGATATGGTTGATATGGTGGCCACCGTTAGTGTGACACTTTGGTTGGTTCTGATGGCCCTTGAACATGATCGAGGAGACATTAGGCTACCATGTAGTGTCGTGAAGCACTAATTTGCCCTTAGAACCCTAGTTGAACTTGACTTTGGCCTATTAAGAAGTAGCGAGATGGCCGGCTTTGGACCTTGACCGAAGCTGGTTGATACTCGAAGCTACACTCATTGAGATCAATCTTTCAAGATGTTTTCGGTCAGCCACCCGAGTGCTGACTAAGATAATGCTTTCGAGAACGATCGTCGAGATGAGCACCATAGAACCCGGTTACTATTCTAGGACAGGTTGAACCAACTAAACGTCAGTGGGGAGGGTACTTACCTTTGAACTTCATGCAAGCCTTTAAACCTAAGGCTACTTGTGTGACTTGTTTGTATTCATTATCTAACCGTTTGGTTTCCTTGCAGGATTTGTTTATACACTAACCGTTTGGATTGTTTATACCCTAACCTCTTGGTTTCCTTGCAGGATTTTTGTGTACGCTAACAACTTGAACTCTTTACCTAACTAACCTTTTTCAAGGATCTCAAGTATTTAGGGCGCGCAATTCCAGGTGCCATCCTCAAGAGCCAGATTCCTAACAAGGGGCAAGAGGATTTATTTTCCTCTAGCCATGTGTCTTCAGTTTATAGGCACCATACCTATCAAGGGGCAAGAGGATTTATTTTCCTCTAGCCATGTACCTTCAAATTCAGAGGTATCCCGAATCAGAGGCTATGACCCACTGGATATGGTGAGCCTGATTCTTAAAGAGGGACGTTCAAAGACGGAAGTCGAAGTTCTTCAACAAAGCTGCAACTACATGTCAATGTTGCAAATTGGGTTCCAAAAAGATCCTTGAAAGCATTGCATATGCATTTGCATACATATCATTGCATAACAGGTTTCCAGACAACGAGCTTCTCATTTTCTACCTCAAATCCCTAAAGCTGGAAATTTACAACTCATGGCACTTGACTATTCGATTGATGATCGTCAGCCACTCCGAGACAAGGTTCAAAGCCTGATCGACACAAAGGTTATCATCATTTGTACCTGGAAGCCAAATTTGAAGTTCTCCTTCGACTCAATGGATCTTCTGAAGCAATAAGTCCATACGGAGAAAATCTCCTCAATATTGGCAATTCGTAATTTCTCATGCATTTTCATGCGTAATCTTTCTTGTTCTCGTTCAATACTGTCTATATGCAATACTTGTTTGTTTTTGAACTATAATAACGATGCATTGGATGTGTTTGTCTTGAAAAAATTCATTCGCTCTCGCTCTAATATGTTCTTATTTGCTTGTGATACCAAACTCTCAATGATAAAGCATGATGACTCTGAAGAGAGAATGACGAACACATAATACCAATAATCTCAAATGGCGTGCTTTCGAGTAAAACCCTGTTGATGATGTACAGGCATTGTTTCAAATTCCCAAACACTGGAGATATAAGGAAGTTGATCCCTTGCCAACCCCTTTTGAGCCTTGAAGTAGGAGTTTCTTTTCTATACAAAAAAAACCTCACATTTAACCCAGGGGCAGGGTAGTATTCAGTTAATTTGATTGAGCATTCAAAATTCATCAGGAACACGAATCTAAGGATACAATAATGGTTATCTTTCAAAAAGGTTGAGGAAAATTCGAGACCGCGATGGTCATCTCTCGCAACAGGAGGTCAAAATATGACAATGCAACAACGACTATCCCTCGTCGACCAAGAAATGAGGCAGTTACAATCTTTCCAACAAATTGAAGACGTGTCAGGATCATACGACTTGTTCAAAAAAAAAAAAGAACGAATAAAAAAAAAAAGAAAGAGAAAAGAAAGCCCGCTAAGTCAATAAATTGAAAACATATGACTTAGGCAAAAGTTATGGCATCCCGCTGGACTTCAAACCCAAAATTCAAAAGAGTTTGTCCAGGCAAAAGTTAGGGAAATATAAAAAAAATCCTCAACAAAATGGGCAAAGTCGTGTGACTATAAATTCAAAGAACAAGTCGTGTGATCAAACACAAAATACGAAAGGTAAAGTGACTGCCATGTCCAGACACCTCATTGATTCCTCAATCATCTCAAACTCCTCTTGAAGGATGAATGCTCGCATTGAGTTAACTGAACTTAGGTCGAAGAACATCACGAAGGGGGTGGGCACCAATAAAATTTTGAGCCTAAAAATCCTTTTTTCTTAAAATCGTGAACCTGGCCACGTTACAACCCTCAAAAGTCCTAATTGAAGCAGGGTTAATTCGAAAGCATACTGTAACGAGAATACGGTAAACCGACTCCTAGGAGTTTTGCTAAAACACTTGAGTTGGTATCACACCACATTTCACAAAAAAACTTGATGTTTTGACATCCTTTCAAAAAAATTCTTCTTTAAACTTCAAGACAAACATGCACCTTGCATTAGAATTATATTTCTCATACTAAACATTCTTTGCATATGAACAAGTATTTGACACCAGGAAAGCTTCCATCATGAGCTGCTGATGAAAATTTTAATCCTTTCAAAGGACAAGTTGTCTTCAGAACTTCGTTGGGTTCGAGCGAGAATATCTCAAATTCTGATCACCCTCAGGGGCACAAAAGCAGTTGGATACTTTGTTGAGTAATAGTTTAGTCAATCTGGGGCAATCAGGTCAAGATTTGAAGAATCTCTCAAAAGTGTTGAACAATCAGGGGCATTCACCCAAGCATAGTTGAAAATTACCTCCGACCCGGATTAATCAGGGGCATTGTTCCTAAGTTCATGATACTGGGGCATGTTACTTATAACAGCACATATCTCAAGAAGCCCTCCCGACAGGCATGCTTTAGAAGTACTCCGAGAAGCAAAAATATCTCCTACGATGGACTCAGTTGGCTAAAACGCCAATACGTACAAAGGGCATGACATGTTATTATCCAATTCATCTGGGGAAGTCAAGTCGAGATTTAAGTAATCTCTCAAAAGCGCTAAACAGTCAGGGATTTATTTTCCCCGCAAAACACTGATACAATTTACTGTCATCATTAAACAACATTTTGCATTCATACATCATATACCTCACAGCATAAGCATAATAGTCTTATTCATTTAAAAAACATACAATACATGCATCATGACTTTGCATAAAACTAACTTTGTCTTTCAGGTCGACCAACAGGCCAAGAAAATATCATCAACAAAACCAATCTCTATCAAATATACAGTCTGGAAGCTTGAACCCCAGATTCTCAACAGATATGTTCCGGAAGCTTGAACCCCGGATAATCTGAAATCTACGACAGAAACGTTCCGGAAGCATGAACCCCGGATGTTCTGAAATCTACGGCAGATATGTTTCGGAAGCTTGAACCCCGAATGATCTGAATTCTACAACAGATATGTTCCGGAAGCTTGAACCCTGGATAATCTGAAATCTACGACAGAAACGTTCCGGAAGCATGAACCCCGAATGTTCTGAAAACTACGACAGATATGTTTCGGAAGCTTGAACCCCAAATGATCTGAATTTTACAACAGATATGTTCCGGAAGCTTGAACCCCGGGTAATCTGAATTCTACGACAGAAACATTCCGGAAGCCTGAACCCCGGATGTTCTGAAATCTATGGCAGATATGTTTCGGAAGCTTGAACCCCGAATGATCTGAATTCTACGCCAGAAACGTTCCGGAAGCATGAACCCCGGATGTTCTGAAATCTACGGCAGATATGTTTCGGAAGCTTGAACCCCGAATGATCTGAATTCTACAACAGATATGTTTCGGAAGCTTGAACCCCGGATGATCTGAATTCTACGCCAGAAACGTTCCGGAAGCCTGAACCCTGGATGTTCTGAAATCTACGGCAGATATGTTTCGGAAGCTTGAACCCCGAATGATCTGAATTCTACAACAGATATGTTTCGGAAGCTTGAACCCCGGATGATCTGAATTCTACGCCAGAAACGTTCCGGAAGCCTGAACCCCGGATGTTCTGAAATCTACGACAGATATGTTTCGGAAGCTTGAACCCCGAATAATCTGAAATCTACGCCAGATATGTTCCGGAAGCATGAACCCCGGACCATCTGAATTCTACGCCAGAAACGTTCCGGAAGCTTGAACCCCGGATGTTCTAAAATCTACGACAGATACGTTTCGGAAGCTGGAACCCCGAATGATCTGAAATCTACGACAGATATGTTCCGGAAGCATGAATCCCGGACCATCTGAATTCTACGCCAGAAACGTTCCGGAAGCTTGAACCCCGGATGTTCTGAAATCTACGACAGATACGTTTCGGAAGCTTGAACCCCGAATGATCTGAAATCTAAGACAGAAATGTTCCGGAAGCTTGAACCCCGGATAATCTGAATTCTACGACAGAAACGTTCCGGAAGCATGAACCCCGGATGTTCTGAGATCTACGGCAGATATGTTTCGGAAGCTTGAACCCCGAATGATCTGAATTCTACAACGGATATGTTCTGGAAGTTTGAACCCCGGATAATTTGAAATCTACGACAGAAACGTTCCGGAAGGATGAACCCCGGATGTTCTGAAATCTACGGCAGATATGTTTGGAAGCTTGAACCCCGGATAATCTGAAATCTACGACAGAAATGTTTCGGAAGCTCGAACCCCGAACATCTATGAATCTCTATCCCAGATATACGTTTGGAAGCTTGAACCCCAAACATTCTGAAGATCTATCATATACACACCCTGGGAAGCAGGACCCCCCACTCCGGATGGCATCTTTAAGCCCATCTCCTACAAAAATCCCTATCTCAGCAAGGGGCAAATTTATGGGCATTCTAGTGTTCAATCCTCTTCCACCTTCAGATTCCGATAGGCGAACACGTCAATCTACATCTTCAGGTTTAAGAAGATTGAACAGGGGCAGCTGTCATACCCCAAAATTTGCCCACACTTTTCAAAAATTCAAAACTATTTCAAAAATTGGATTTTTATAAAATCTCGGGTTCATTTACATTGACATTCTGAATTTTATAAATATTCGATTTAAAGTCTATTTTAAAAATATAATAGTTTACTCTTAAATTGTTATATTTTATTAAATAGCAAAATGCTGACTAATGTTTCATAAACTTTCAATTGGGTTTTTATTTCAAATAAATAATATAGCACAATTGGTAAGCAAGTAAGGTTGGCAGGTACAAGGTCTCGGGTTCAAATCCCACTTCTGACATTTTCCATTTTTTATTTATTTCTAACTTTATTTTATTAGTATTTTATTAAAAAAAAATCACAAAAAATAATATATTTTTTATCATTTTAAAATTAATTTTTTGCTTTTTTTTAAATTTTGACCTTTTCTAGAAATTATTATTTTTTTCATTTTTTATCATAAAAATATCAAAAATAACCAAAAAAATTATTATTACTTCTTTTTGTAAATATTAGTTTTTTTTTTTTTTTGCATTATCATTATATTATTATTTAAATTATATATATATTAGGTAATTATCTTTTAAATATTAGATTATTTTTAGAAGTTAATTTTTATTTTAATATCATTTAACCACAAAATCAAGTCTTTAACTTTTCTAAAATATATACCCGACAACATCAATAACATTTTCAAAACATTTTATTTCTTTCCAAAGCAATATTCCAACAGTAAAAATCAAGATGGAAACCACATGAATACCAAAACTTAATGACATTTAATCTGTGTTTTTAAATTGATTCATTGTTGGATGTTTCTTTTGGGGGACGATAAAAGGACATCTCTTTCACCAATTTTCACAGACAGTAGCCGCACCACAATTCCAATCTTCTAACATCACCATCATAATCCCATTCAAATCCATCAACAAACAGAACCTCAACTCAAGCCCAAAGGTAAAAGAATAAAGAAGCAAAGAATTGTACTGTGGATGCCGAAAATCAACTGAGTTCGACGAAGCAGTTTTGAATCTGCTATCGTCTCCGACACTCGCACCATTACCACATAGCAGCCCCGTCGTCAACCATCGAAAGCTACCGCCGGAACACCTCAGGTCGCGGTCGTCTGAGCCGCTCCCGCAGGCGCCGCAACCGCCGTTGCCGGCCAAAAACGCAGCCGCACGACGCCGGATCCATCACTCAGTCGCGAACACCACCGCTTGCGGTCGACGCTCAACCAAAAAACAACACGTTAGTTCTTCAAATCACAACCACGCGAGCAACAACCTCCGGCCACCGTTGCAACCCACAATCGGACGCCGCCATCGAATTTCAAAGGTCTGTGATTTTTATTGCTCTTGCCGTTTTCAATTGACTAAGTTGATTGCTTGAACCATGAATATATATGTTGATAACCATGCTGTTTATTGAATAGAAGAACATATAAAAAGAAAAAGAGGAAAATATGATGAAGAAGAAGAGATCTTTAAAAAGATAGATCTGAGTTTTTTAGTTTTGTTTGCTTCTGATATGTAGTATATGTATTTATTGTTTTATTTATTTTGTTAATAATCATCGCCATGTGTTTAAACTTGAGTGGATGGGTTCAAAGTTTGATTAAGTCAAACTTTACAATATTTTGTTTTAATTTGACATGAAAACTAGGATGGAGAAGAAAATAGGTGTCCTGGTACGTTTATAGATATAACTTTATTTTTTTTTTATTTTTTCTTTTTTTTTATTTGTTTGTTTTTTTTAATTTCAATTATTAGTAGTTATAAATTATTATGGTTTAAATTAGAATTAGTTTTAATTAGTACGGGCCTTGGGCCTTCACTCTTTTTATTCACACTCTCCTTTTTTACGACTCAGCCCATTTGTGTGTTTTAGATTTTTGTCATTTAATTATTTAGTTTTTTTAATTTACAATAGTTTGGTTTAATTTTGTCATTTATAAAAATTCAAAAATAAGTCTTTCATTTTATTTAATAAAGATTATATAAAAAAAATACTTTGGTTAATTGTTAATTTCTTTTTTTAGAATTTAAGGTTTGTTTAAATATTTGTAATTAATTTCTTGATTAATATTTGATTACTAACATTTTTATTTTAATTGTGAGGTACTATCGTTGAGGCTTTACGGACATTTACAAGCTTTATACTTGATAGTTTCATATATAATTTTTATTTTTGCTTTAATTTCATGTTTGGGGTTTGTAATAATTTTTCCCCGTTTGGCAATTTGTAATTCCCCCATCCCGAAGCCATGTAATAGCGTAGGACCTTTACATTGTGCACTTTAATTTTCCGCACCTTATAACTGCTTAGATGTATGTCTTAATAGGATTGTATGACAAGACTAATAATCAATCGTTAGATCACTAACTCAAAGATAATATATCTGAACATAACACACTCCCTTTTACTCTTCACACACTCACCTCTAGGGTTTCCCCTCTTGGTTGCCTTTCGAGAGAAATAGTCAAGTCCCTTCGAGCGTAGGGATGCCTTAGCCCATGTTGCCTTCGATTCAAAATCACCATGTCCCTCCGATTTAAAGATCATAGTCCCTTTGATGTCGCCTTCGGTATAAATGATCTTGTCCCTCGATTAAATGGTGATGGTCCCTCTGATGGCTAAGGTATCCTTACATGTTGTCTTTATGACTATTCACATCTTATAGAACTTCCTACCCTCTTTATGGTATGGATAGTCTCTATGAAGATTCGACGACCCTTCGATGACCCGCACGTCCAATATAACAAGGACTACCTACTCCTATATAGTATGGATAGTCCTAGGAACTTTAAAAATTACAGAAAAAGACCAATCAATTAGGGTAGTGCTCTTAAACTGCCTAGCTCAATAAAAATATCTTTTCAATACTATCTCAAAAAACTAAGGCTACGCATTTATGCTAAAGTCCTTATGCCCTTTTCAACTCAAAACAAACAAACATGAGCTAAGCAAATTAAGAGCCCGTAGATAACTACGGATGAAAAGGGTGCTTACACCTTCCCTTTTCATAACTTACCCCCCGAGCCCGTTTTCTTTTCAAAAGGTCTTTTTCTGTACTTTTTACCTTTCCTAACATTGGACAAAATAAAAGTCGGTGGCGACTCGTGCTCACCGCAACATTGTTGCTTTTAAAAATAAAAGTCAGTTCACCGAGTTACATTATGGTCTCAATTGATGTGTAATTGGTGTATTATGAGATGTATTTTGTGATGTTTGTGCATTCTATTCCCCTAGGTTCGTACTGGTATGAATTGGGTGAGTTTGGAATGTGTGGAATGCTGTTTTCTGCAGGTTGGGTTTCTGAAATCGCCGCTTCGCGCCGCGTGCATAGGGTTGGCGCCGCGAACAGGTGGGCAGAATGCCAGGAAGTTGTGATACGCTCAGGTCGCGCCGCGTACCTGTGTTCGCGCCGCGAAGGCGTAACTCTTTCTCGCTTCGCGCCGCGTGTAGATGTTTGCGCCACGAACAGCTTGGCAGAGAGCCAAGGAATTCTTGGAACGCTCAGTTCGCGCCGCGAACTGATGATGGCGCCGCGTGCTGTTGGTTTTTGAGATATTTTTGAAAGTTCAAAGATGCATAACTTTTTAACTGTTGGTCCGTTTGATGCGCCGTTTCGAGCTAAACGAACCTTGTAAGATAATCTATATGATGATGATTGAATGGTTTTTAGAATGATGAAAATACATGTATGCTATTCTTATTGAACATGATGATTGGTGCAAATACGTGTATGTTTTGTTTTTTATGATGAAAATGAAATTGTGATTGAATGATGTTAATATATATGAACATACTCGAATGATGATGATGATGTTGATGATTGATGATGATGATGGTATAAGTATGTTGTATATGTTGCATTCATTCATTTTCATTGATGATACTGTATCCATAAGGGTGTGTTGGATCAGTGAAGGGCATGATTCCCATTGTGTGGAATCTGTGCTGGCAGGGCCGTATCTTGGACGATGTTGGATCGGTCATGGGTTATTCCCATCTGATGATGTTGGTACCACATGCATAGTGTCAGTTCATACATATGCATAATTTATAACATGATTGGATGTATTCCAGTGTTGTAAATGTTGATGATGTGTTGATTGTGGTTTGACTTGTTGTGAATGTCTGTTTATGAAACAACTGGGTGAATGATGCAACTGTGATGTGTTATTGCTTTATAACCTTATAACATTTGTTAATTATGATGAGACTCACCCTTACATGTTGTCATTTTCAGATTGAGGATAGCGGTTGTTCGACTCGGTGAGGATTAGCTCATGAGTCAGTGTCTTAGTTAGCGTCAGGTGTCATGCTCTGATAGTTGTAACACTGGGGACGCGATTGTTTAGAGTTCATGATTATGACTCTAGTTATGTTTTTGATGTTTTGAAGGATAAGTTTTAAAGATGTTAAACTTAGTCCGTTTTTGATAAATTTCCGCTGTGTTAATATGAAACGTTTTAAGTTATGATGATTACCTCAGTGAATGCATGACATGACTGAATGATGTTTATTTATTATGAATTGTGGCACCCTTATTTCACGTACTCTGAATAATTGTTTTAAATTGCCGCGGGGTTAGTAAGGGGTGTTACAGTTATGACGATGAAGTGATAGCCTATATTGGCGTTTGTTGAAGGCTTGTGCCTTGTGGTTGCATAATTGTTGTCGTTGCGTTGCATTTTATGATGTCGCATTAGGTGAGTTGTATACATTGCATTAGCGATGGCTTGGATTGGCAAATTACGATGGCCTGGATTAGCAAACTACGATGGCCTGGATTGGCAAACTAAGATGGGCTCAATCCCATTGTGTGGATTGAGTGCAACTTGTGATGAAGGTGTATGCCTTGTTGATGCCTCTATTTATTGACAATTTTGCGATAAGAGTGTATGCCCTATTGATATCACATGCATTTGCATAGTTGTCATTCTCATGGCATTTTGCATGATGATGAGTGATGATGAATTGTTTGGTGATGAATATTTGTATAACTAATGAAGTGATGATGAGTTACTTGTTGAATACGTGTATACTAATTGTTGATAAACGATATTGATGTGTTGTGAAATGGTGAATTATGTGTGACCTTATTCTCATATACTTGTTATCATAGGCTTCTTTATATTATAATGATATCTCACCCCTTCTGTTTGAATGTTGTCTCCACGTGGGTAATGTGCAGGTAAAGAGGATTAGTGTGCTTTTGGAGCAGCTTGGAAGATGTTGATCTTCTTGTTGCTTATGTCGAGTCAGTCATGCTCTGATACGTAACACCGGAGGGGATGAACGCTTAGTTACTCTTGTTGTCTTTGATGATTGTTTGGAGTCTTATGAAGTCCGTATTATTTGAATAAATGTTTATACTGGATGCAGATTATTTTGATAACATTATGTGATTCTTTTCCGCTGCATAACAAAATAAGAAGTTGAGAATTATGAAGTTTTGTTTTGATTCATCCGCATAATGTGTTATATATCTATTTGAATAATTGAGCAAGTTTAATATGTTTTGAGAAGGGTGACATCCTAATTGCATGTTTATTATTTGAAAAACTTACTCTGATTTTATATTAATAAACGTCGAGGAAATTAGCGTGTTACACTTTCCGTGCAGATAGAGTGGGACTTAAAGTCCTTGACGCCCATATGCTTGGAAGTTCTAGTCTTTATTGAGTGCTTAGGATTTTTTGGGAAAGAACATGAAGAAAGATGCATTATCCTTGTTAGAATTGGAGGTGTTCTCATAACTCCCAAACATGCCCATTTCTAAAAGGCTATAGTTGATTGTGTCGTCAGCTCGCTCAAAGTTCTTCATGCAATATAAATACAACTTTTTCCACCCTATACCTTTGTAGAGTTTCTATCACATTTTCATTCTCTTCTAAATCTCTAATAATCACCACGATTGAAAAATAAAAAGGTGAAGAAAAGTAGGAAGGCATTATACTTGCAAGTGAGTAGAGGGGAGAAATTTGAGTTAGGACAAGATGAACAACTTTCTATAAGAAAGAAGAATATGGTAACTTGTTTTTAAAATGAGTCAAGCCTGCCATGTTATAAAACTAGAAACTAGGTCTAGTAGGCAATGGTGACCTTTCACAAGGCACACCAACGATTGCTCTAACACCATCCCACGTCTCTAGCATGTGCAAGGTGTTAAGCCAGCTTATCTTCATAAGGCAACCCCGTCATTAGAAGCATTTAATGTTGCACGTGTCACAATCGGTGATGTTTGAGGGTCTCTCCTCAAGCTCCACATGAGGGACTCACCCTAAGCTCCACTAGAGGGACTCACCCCAATATTAACTTGAGGGACTCACCTCAATCCCATTTGGAAGAATAATCATAAATATCTAGCTGAAAAGTTTTCCTATGGCCCCATAGTAAAGTTTGGAACCATACATACTCGGGTTAACCACTTTGCGATTTCCAATGCCCCGTGCTTGAGGGAATGTGGACTGAGATGATTTTATTGGGATCTAGAAGGAATAATTCAAAAGGACAAAAGTTGAGTCAATTACTTCAATACTGGGCAAGCGCCCAACATCGAGCCATAGGTTTCCCAAAATGCATGACAAGTTGCCCTATTGGGCCTAGACCTAACCGCCTTAACCAAACCACATTTTCTCCTGATTCAACTGATAGGATGTGTGGCGTGCACATAATCAATCAATAAATAACTACCTCCTCCACGATTGTAGAAGGAACCAAGTTTTTCCACTCTTGCTTCTATGATCCATGTCCAAATAGTCTCCTATATTTTCCCTCATTTCTAGAAAGAGAAAGGGATATTCAGTTCTCTAGAAACCCGAGCCTTTCACAATCCTAGTTAAACAGACCCTTAACATACTTAAGCACCTTAAAACTTTATACAACCAAACACAAACAGAGTTATCTCTCATTGTACTTTTTAACAAATACAATAATATATACAATCATTTTGCACGAGAACAAGCTGATGATCAAATAAGCTAGTTTGAGTATTCTGTTACGACAGAGCTTTGATTTTGATTCGTTAGATGGAGCTAACCTACAAAGTTGACATTTTAACGCCCAAGTTAATATATGAAATAAATAGTGTAATTTCAAATGGGAAGAAAGTTACCTGAAAATGACGCACTTTTCCTTCTTTTTTCGAAAGGTTTATTTGTAAATGAAATGTAAAAAACTAGAAATACAGACGACCGTAAGATAAATCTGATGGCTCTGATTGTTTTATATGCTTTTCTTCTCCTAAATATTAGAACCTGTTTTCCAACGCTCCCCGATGACATGCCCAAAACAATGATATTATTAAAATATTTTATTTTTATAGTGCAATTAAAACCATCTAACAAAATTAATTAAATCGTTGACCATATGAAACTAGGTGGAATGAATGACAAATATATGCAAAATTCCAAAACAAAATACAAATATTATTTAAACAAAAAAACAAAACATAAATAGAAAATAAATTGCAAACTCAGATTTCATTACAACTAGATTTAGATAACTGCAAAAATTACAAAGACAACAGAGAGAGAGAGAGAGGGGGGAAGGAGAGACAGGGAGAGAGAGAAAGAGAAAGAGAGAGTGACCGTTTGAACGGCCACCTCCATCTCCACCTCAACACACCTGGTTGTCCACTCCTCTGTCATTCTTTTTCCCTTTCACCCTATTTTCTTCTTTTCCTCCTTTTACCCAAAAAAATAAAAAAACACCCAAAAAAACATCATCAAAACAACAACAATAACAACAACCTGGGTTAAGAAAAAACTTTTTATTAATCTCTCAATGTCACCACCACGTTAGATGAACAAACTTTCTTTTTTAATTTATTAATTTTATTATTTTTTTTTATTTTTTTATTTTTATTTTGTTGTAGTTTTTTGTTTTTGTTTTTGTTTTTGTTTATGTTGTTGTTTTTGTTGATGTCAAAGTTGAACCGTTGAAAATTGTTCAACGAGAGAAAGAAGAAGAAGAAGAAAATGCAGCATAATATATTTGCTTCTATGCGTAGTTTAAAGATCATGGACGGTTGCAAAGGCTCTCAGGTTTACTCTATCCACAACCCTTCTTCCTCCGCCGGTGCCGGCACCGGCGGAGGAGGAGGAGGTGTTGGTGAAAAGCTTCTTCAACAGCTTCACGATCATATAAAAAGTCAAACGTTTCGTAGCAAATCAGTTCGTGTTTTTCAATCACCTAACTGGACATCATCCGAGGTTGTTGTTGAAGGTTCAGGTTCTCTTCTGCCTTATGGACTTCCTATGACGGATATATTGGAGCCTAGGATTGATCCGGTTTTGAGGCCGGTTGATTTCGTCGAAAGGTTGACTGGTTTGTATAATAAGATTGAGAGTTGTTCGGAGTTTGATAGGTCTGAGGTTTATTTGGAGCATTGTTCGGTTTTTAAGGGGCTGTCTGATGCGAAATTGTTTCGGAGGAGTTTGAGGTCAGCGCGACAGCATGCTGTGGATGTGCATACGAAAGTCGTGCTGGCCTCGTGGCTTAGGTACGAGAGGAGGGAGGACGAGCTGGTTGGTTCGGCTTCGATGGATTGTTGTGGGAGGAATATTGAATGTCCTAAGGCTGCTTTGGTCGCGAATGGGTATGATCCCGAGTTGGTTTTTGATGTTTGTTGTTGTTCTCGTGATTGTGAGGACGAGGACGAGAACGAGGACGTGGACGCCGATGATGATGATGATGATGATGAGGATTTTATGACATTTGTTGGTCAACAATGCTCTACTTCGGAGGAGAATGAAGATTGGGATATGGCGTTTTGTATCGGTGATGATGAAATTAGGTGCTGTAGGTTCAATATGGCTTCGCTTTCGATTCCGTTTAAGACAATGTTGTATGGTGAATTCGCAGAATCAAGGAGGGAGAAGGTAAATTTTTCAAGAAATGAGGTTTCTGTTAAGGCAATGAAGGCTGCCGAGGTTTTTAGTCGGACTAAAAGTTTGAACACGATTGAACCTCGTGTGGTCTTGGAGTTGCTTTCTTTGGCGAACCGATTTTGTTGCGAGGAGATGAAGTATGCTTGCGACATGTATTTATCGTCGCTCGTTTGTGACTTGGAAGACGCCTTGTTGCTTATTGAATATGGACTTGAAGAAACCGCGTATCTTTTGGTTGCGGCTTGCTTGCAGATTTTTCTGAGGGAGCTACCCGGTTCGATGCAGTGTTCGAGTTTTGTGAAATTGTTTTGTAGTCCGGAGGGTAGGGATAGGCTTGCCACGGCAGGGCACGCGTCGTTCGTGCTGTATTATTTCTTGAGTCAAGTTTCCATGGAGGAAGAGATGAGGTCAAACACAACCGTGATGCTGTTGGAGAGATTAGTCGAGTGTGCGAAAGACGGATGGGAGAAGCAACTAGCATTTCATCAATTAGGCGTTGTTATGTTAGAGAGAAAAGAATACAAAGATGCACAACATTGGTTTCAGTCAGCGGTGGAGGCAGGTCATGTTTATTCGTTAGTCGGAGTCGCAAGGACGAAATACAAACGAGGTCATACATATTCGGCGTATAAGTTGATGAACTCGCTTATTAATGATTATAAACCCGTTGGATGGATGTATCAGGAAAGATCTTTGTATTGCATCGGGAAGGAGAAAATGATGGACTTGATCTCTGCAACCGAATTAGATCCAACACTTTCCTTTCCTTACAAATACCGAGCTGTTTCTTTACTAGAGGAGAACAGGATTGGACCTGCCATTGCAGAAATAAACAAAATAATCGGTTTCAAAGTTTCCCCTGACTGCCTTGAATTAAGGGCTTGGTTCTTGATAGCCATGGAAGAGTACGAAGGAGCACTTAGAGATGTTCGGGCTATTTTGACATTGGATCCGGATTATATGATGTTCTACGGGAATATGCACGGCAATCACTTGGTACAACTACTCGGTCCTGTTGTTCAACAGTACAATCAGGCTGATTGCTGGATGCAATTGTATGACCGCTGGTCCTCTGTGGACGATATTGGTTCGTTGGCTGTTGTACACCAGATGTTGGAAATCGATCCAGGGAAAAGCCTTTTGTGTTTTCGCCAATCTCTTCTTTTGTTACGGTGAGTGAAATTGTGCATTGCAGAACAACACTGTTAATTAGTCTCTTATAACTTGCGAGTGTTGATTTTCTTCAATTTTGCAGGCTAAATTGTCAAAAGGCAGCCATGCGTAGTTTACGGCAGGCTCGAAATCATTCGACTTCTGACCATGAAAGGCTTGTCTATGAAGGATGGATACTCTACGACACTGGTCATCGTGAAGAAGCGTTAGCAAAGGCGGAGGAGTCCATTTCTATTCAAAGATCATTCGAAGCTTACTTTCTCAAAGCTTACGCATTAGCCGACACAAGTCTCGATTCGGAGTCTTCGAAGTATGTTATCCATCTCTTGGAGGAAGCTCTTAGATGTCCTTCAGATGGTCTTCGGAAAGGACAAGTAAGTGCTATATATTTTAAACTACGCACTCGTTTTGTCGATACTGAAGTAGTGTACTTATCGTTGTCATTTTTTTTTTCCGAATTGTAGGCGCTAAATAATCTCGGAAGCGTCTACGTAGATTGTGATAAATTGGACCTTGCAGCCGACTGCTACATGAATGCACTCAACATCAAGCATACGCGAGCACATCAGGGCTTAGCGCGTGTATATCATCTTAAAAATCACCGCAAGGCCGCATACGATGAAATGACAAAGCTAATAGAAAAAGCTTGGAATAGCTCGTCAGCTTACGAGAAACGGTCGGAATATTGTGATCGTGACATGGCAAAGAGCGATCTTAGCATGGCAACACAGTTGGATCCTCTAAGGACTTATCCTTACAGATATAGGGCAGCAGGTGAGTCTATATATCAATGGTTCTATAGTAACTCTTGGTATTTTTATTCGGGTTAATATGTATGTTCTGACTTGGAAACTATGTGTACCAGTTTTAATGGATGATCATAAGGAAGCAGAAGCAATTGCGGAACTTTCGAGAGCCATTGAATTCAAGCCGGATCTGCAACTGTTACATCTTAGAGCAGCGTTTTACGATTCAATGAGTGATTTTGCTTCTACTATCCGAGACTGTCAAGCAGCCCTTTGTCTTGATCCTGGCCACACCGAGACTCTTGAGCTTTGTAATAAAGCACGGGAACGGATTAAGGAACAAAAGTAAGAAAACCCGAGATTAAAAAGGATCCATGTTTTTCCTGAGTGTTCCTCGTGGACACAAGCGGACACAAGCCTATTCTTGCCTAACTGTACTTTTTCTAAAACACGAAGGACCAGTAATCATCAATGCCATTTAACGTATGTCTGAAATGACGGCGAGTTTGACATAATCACGGTGTCAATCGGATGGTCTATATCTTTTGAACTGGCCTTATCAGGACTACAGAAAGGAAAAGAAAAGTTTAGAAAACTCGTTTCGGTCGAAACAGAAAGGGAAAGTAGAGGAGCAGAATAACTTGTAAATATATGTAACGACGGCTTGTGTTTTTGTCAGGCGATGCTTAAGTAGTAGTGCACGCAGTTGCAACTGTTATGCTCGACTCCGTGCCGCATCAGCGAGAATGGCGAAGTGTTCCTTTTGTTAGACAAAACATGTACATGAAAATTCAATTTATTTAAGTCCAAGATTTAGATATTTACTATTTTTGGCTGAGCAATTGTTTATTCATATTGTGTTGTAACATTTTGTCACTTCTCTGTTGTATAAAACAAAAGTTTTGCTGGCGAAGAATGTATGTTTGTGATGAGTTCTTTTTGGAAAAGCTATATTCATTCATACCTACTTATTTTTTAAGTTTTCAGTTTTTGAAAAAAAATATATTTTCTACGATTTAAGGTGAAATCGAAAAAGAAACGTAGAAATGGATCGCTGAGATCTCACGGTCATACGATTTAACGATCTTTTTCTACGTGATCAGATTTCGGGAGTTAGAGCGAGATCCCGACAACCTATGATTATGATAAAGGGTAACTCAAATTATCTTGTTATGAGTTCTTGCTCCCACGTGGAGGTGCTTTTTCAACAAACTTGTGACCACAAAAGCAAAACCTTAGTTTTAAATGTTCTCACAAGATTCCCATATTTCCAACTACTACTATTTATTCCTCCAACAAACTAGTTGTGATATCTTCTCTAATATCAAATTTTACAAATCTTTTCTTCAAAAGTTTATCTCAGATGCTGAATCTAGTCTCTTGAAAAAGAAGTAGCAGAAGAAGAAGTGTAGCTAGAACGTGGTTTTCGATACCGAACCATGGATCATTCGAAACGTCATAGAAAGTTAAACTTAAACGCGCCAATTATGTCTACAAGGCGTTTTGGTTCCGTTGTCGCAGACAGGTCAAGTTCATTAGGTACATTTCAGAACACGAGTGAAAGAGTTCCGTTTTCGTGGGAGAAAGAACCGGGAAAACCGAAAGATACGGAGAGGAATGGCTTGAAATTCGCACGAAAAGAAGCGGCAGATCAGTCTGATATACTCGATAATGCTTGTGATGAGATGGATGACAAAGACGATCTTTTCTCGGATGCAATGGATGATGTGTTTTCTTTATCAGAAGCATTGGATATTGTTCAAAGAAAATCAGAGAAAGCTCACAGCGATAACAACAACGGATTGAAACTAAAGCTTGCAGAGTGTAACGGCTACCAATCTCCGACTTACCTGATCAACCGTTTTCTTCCCGACGCAACCGCTTTGGCTGCATCATCGTCCGCTCTACAATTTCATAGCGATTTTGCAGAGAAAGTTTGTGATTCTTGTAGCTATCCAGAATGCTATTTATCAGAATCAGGTAGACATTCACATTCATATGCTTATGCTTCTGGTTCTTCTTCTTCATCTCCAAAGGGGTGTGGTCTTGAAGTTCTCTTCCCTTGGAGAAATATGAAGCACAAGTTTTGTGCTGTAGAGAGCCCTGTCCTGCCATGCTCCACGACTACGAATGTGCCGAAAACTCAGCGCGACTCGAGACAGAAGAAACATCGGTCGTCAGCATACATTCCTTGCACAAATGTGAAGAAAGATGTCTAACGAATCGAGTCAAGTTGATCAAATTTTCTTTTCTTTTCTTGTAACGCTATTTTTTTTGTTCACAAGACTCGAACGCAAAACCTTACTCAGGAGAATTAAACTCGTTACCGTTTGAAACAGTAAGAGTCGTTAGTTTAATTAGTTCTTTGATTCGTTTATTTTATCTTTATGTTAAATAATTTTTGTATGTATAAATATTTAATTTAATTTAATGCATTTGTTACAATATGAAAAAAGGTAGAGTAATTTGTTTTATTTAATTAAAACAACAAAGTCTACAATTTGTTGATCAATGTTCAATATTATGAGAATATCATCTTTGACAAGCTTTGAATTTTATAGGACCTTTGTAGGCATTGCACACATAAATTGCAATATCATCCTGCAGAAAAGAATAAGGATATTAATAAAAGAGAGAAAAAATATATAATTATTTAAATAATTAAATAATATGATAAAAAAAATGTTACTAACATTAGCAACTACATTTTGGCCATTGACAACAAGCCAAGGTGTGTGAGTAAGAGGTGGATTTAGTGCATTTGTTTCTTTACCATTGCCTATATGAAGCTGCAAAATGTCAAAGAGAGTTTCAGATAAACATTTATACAATTAAACAATTTTAAATTACTCTCAATAAACCAGCTCATTTGGCAGTTAAGCAGATACTTCAAATCTATCCGACCTCAATTTTGAATTAGTCTTAATAAGTCAACTCAATTGACAACTGTGCAGAGACTTCAAATCAATCAAACTTCAAATACGAGTGTTAGAAACCAGTTAAAAAAGTTATGAGTTGAAAAAGACGAAACTGACCTCATTTCCATGTCCACTTGAATAACAATTCTGAATGGGGTTTGGGTCCAATCTGAAACGGTTGGCGCATGATTGCCATAAATTTGGGGTTCTACTTGTAAATAAACCATTCTCAACACAAAAGATGAATGGCAAGCTTAGTTTCTTCCTCAAATTTACACATAGAACAAGCACAAAGAAAAATTTGTTAGACATAGAAGAAATCTAGTAAATTATTATTTTTATTAATCATACAAAAAAAAATATTTACTAAGAAAATTCTTACCATTGACCAAGCCTCAATAGCACATGCTTCTATGATGTTATAGTAGCATTCATCAGGACCATGCTAGAGATATAAACAAAAAAAAGTTATATATTAAATAATAAAAAATTAAAGCATTATGTTTGATGGCAAAATTGATGTAAAAAAATAGTATTGAAAATAAGAATAGAAGATAATGCCGTCTTTGAGGACGTGTTAGACAGACTACCGCACATGACCTATAATTATTTGTCACGTTAAATCGTGATTAAATAGATCCTCTATTTATTTTTTCATAATTAAATTATAGTTAACGACCCTCAAAAACTTAAGACGAGAAAATTTGGGACCTGGCAAGAAACGGTTCCAGTTGGACTTGTAGCAGCATTGCCATAAGGAACCAAACGGAGGCTAACAACAGACATGACATCTAGTTTGATGAAATTCTGAAGACTTTTCAAAATGAAATCTTTGCTATATGGACACAAAGATTCATAATACAAAGAAACATGGACAACATCATCATTTGCACCATTTTTCAACTCAGAAGAATGAGATTGAGATGGAATATTGATGATCATCAAAAGAAAAAGAAGTAAAGAGAGGAAACAAAATGAAGTTGGTGAGGCCATTTCTATGTGTATATAATTTGATATCTTGGTGGTGTCTCTATATGATTCTAAAGGGTTTATATATTAGTATCACTGTTTTTGACTTTACATGTAATTAAGATGTCATTGACCAATTTTAAAAGAATTAGTGAATTACAAAACAAAAGTAGGTTTTCATTAAATGTGTCAATAAATGTGTATTTTATTTCTTGACCAAAAAAATGTGTATTTTATTTCTTGACCAAAAAAATGTGTATTTTATTTTTTTTAAATATCTTTCAACAATTCAGAGAAACCAACAAAATGAATATGCTGACTTATAGTAGATATATAAGTCTAATATTATAAAATTTAACATTTTATATAAAATATTTATTAATTTTATTAACAAAAATTCTTAAAGTATTTTTTTCTATAAAATGTTAGTGTCAAACTATAGTTGATTAAATAATATTGAAAAGTATAAAAATGACACTTTTGATTTAAATCAATGATCTTTGTTGACAAATATCACATGTTTCTTAAATATATATTTATCAAATACTATGTATTATATATAATAAATAGAGAGATAAACAAAATATATAGATAATACATATTATTATATTATACCTTGATAAAAATTGAACATTTTAAAAGTAAAAATATGAAAAAGATAATATAATTAAATAATAAATAGAGATATAATGATTATTAAAGAAGATAAGAAAGAAAAGTTGAAAGAGAAAACAAAATATTAAAACATGAAAAATTAAGACAGAGAAGACAAATAAAAAATAATACTAGTTTAGGAAAAAAATTGTCAATATAATTATTTCAATATTTTCTTATAGAAACTTATATTTTTTTATTGCTAAACCGAGGACATCTTATTGATTTTTTTTAAGGGTAATTGAGCATTGTGAAAATCTTTTCTTAGAAATTGTGCAATATTTTAATTAAAAGTTGATAATTAATGCGTTTATTATGTTTTTCAATACAAATTTTTTATTTTTAGATTTCTTAACATATGCCTTTGGGACATGTTAGCTATACCATTTTTTTAAACTACTAAATCTTTTGATCGCGCATTTGTATGGATTAAAAGTATTTTGATATATAATTATAGGATCATGTTAGCGAGTATTTTAAGGGTGTTTTTTTAAAATTTAAATAAAAAATATTTTTTAAAAAAATTAATTATTTTTAATTTATAATACATGGAATACATATATTTTTTTAAAATTTTATTTTTTAAAGCTTTTAATGAGTGTTTCTGAAACACTTGTTAGCATTTCCCATAATTATATTAGTAAGATATCATGCACTCTCATGAGTAAATTTATTTAATATTATATAAATTATATTAGATATACATGTAAATTTAAAATAAATTACTTAATTATAAAATGAGCAATAATAATATTAACTCAATTGTATTAAATAATCATAAAAAAAGAAAAAGAGTCCATGAAAAGAAAAAAAAAAGAAGTTTTGACGGTTGCAAATAATAATTTTGTGTCTCAAATAAAGATAATTATTAATTATAATAAAATAGATAGATATTTTGCTGATAGCGACCCGTGAGAAAAAAAAGAAATTTTAACATTTGAAAATAAAAATATTGTATCTCAAATCAAAGTTATTGTTAATTAAATAAAATAGATATTTTGTTAATATTAATCCGTGAAAAAAAGAGAAAATTTTGACATTTAAAAAAAGAATGTCGTGTTTCAAATAAATACAATTCTAAATTAAAATAAAATAAGTATTTTGCTGATAGTGACTTGTAAGATGGAAAGTTAGTGGTGTGCACGACTATTGAGTATTATTCAATTTTGATAAAATAATTTCTCAATTTATTAAAATTTAAAAATAGATTAATTAGTATTTTTAGTAATAATAAATAAATATAATTTGTTAAATATGTTGTAAAAACAAAACTAATTGTCAATATTCTATATATTTATACACCCATAAATAATTAGTATAATAATCATATACTATAATTATGATATGAAATTGACTAGAGTTTCTATCTAAAATAGTTTGTTAGTTTCAAAACCAAAAGAGAGTATGTTTTAACATTCTCTTTTTCTTTTTTTCATGATGACAAACTATTTTTGAAGTTTCGCTAAGAGTAGTGTGTTAGAAACTCTCCCTGAATTTATGCATAATATAATGGACAAATGCTTCCCCTTAATGTTAGTAGAAAGATAATCAATGTAAATAACTCCGAGATAGGTAAGTATTTGAGGATTATAGGATTTTAAATTCATTAATGTTTGAGGATCTAAATATTCATAAGTTGTCATCAATATATATATATATATATATATATATATATATATATATATATATATATATATATATATATATATATATATATATATATATATATATATAAAAAGAGAGAGAGGAAGAAGAAAAATGTCTCATCAATCTAACATTCTCCATTGTATGTAGTGAAAAGGAAGAAGAATCTTGAAAATGGACTGTTGGGGAAGCTGTAATCATTAATATTCATCTTCTAAGCCTTCATTTCATGTTTAATAAAAAAGGTAGGGTTCTAATTAGACTCTATCCGTGACCCAAATTCCACTAGAGAGATGAGTATTGGTCGGGGAAAGCCATTCCAAATAGCCAATTATATTATATGTGACCCGAATCCTACTCGAGAGATAAGTATTAACTGGGGCAAGTTAATCTAGCGTGAGGAAGTGTGTCCGTGACCCGAAACCCACTTGAGAGATGAGTATTGGACCCGAATCCAAGTCCTGATATTCTGGCTCTTGAACTTGGTTTCCTCCAATTCTATCTTCAGTTGTGATAACATTTTTGAAAGCCCATATAACCATCCAAGGTTCATGGATGGTCTAAGCACAACCCTTAAAATCTAGCCACAATATTTTTCTTTTGTTTAACTGGTTATGTGCATAAATCACAGTCAGCCAGTTCATCATATTGCCATTTGCCTCATAAACTCTATAGTGCATATATTGATCAGAACAAGCCTCCAATTTAATAGCCATAGTTCCATTTAACCACATTAGTCAGATCCTACCATTAAGGTGGTGGTCATAGTTATCCAACTAGCACCAGTTATTGGCAAAAACCTCCCTTATTTTGTTTGTATCATTGGCTTTGACTCTAGTTTGTAGTAAAACAACACAAGGCATTTGAAGTTTCTTGAGATTGACTTCAATCTCAAGATGTCCAACCCTTTTATTCAAGCCTCTTACATTCTAGAACAACATCATGGGACCTTATCATGATGTAATTGCACTATCCCCATTTCCTAGCACCTCAAAGCCATTTTGACATTTAAGGATAACTTCTTTTTGTACATTTGTACTGCCTTCTATCAATATTTATTTCCCTTTCTATTTGGCAATAGACCTCACCATTGTCAATGGTACATTATCATCATTTGGTTTCTCTATAGGAGGCTCTATGATTACTTTACCCTGATCCTCATCTTTTTTTAATCCATGATAGCCCATACTTGTGTTGCTTACTTTTTTTTCTTCTCCTTGTATTTATGTCTAACTTTGTTACTTGTTTTGCAAAAAGGAGGCTCCATTCGTACTCCACCATTTGTTTTATGTTGTCTCCCTTTGGCCCTCTTATGATTATATGGTCTTGTAGCCCAACTGTGATGTCCACTTCTATTAAAACTCTTGTATACAAAACTCTTAACCTCCTAGTTGTACATTCATTAGTCATCCACAGTTTCCCTAGTATTGCATTCGCTAGCTTTCCAATGCCTTCCCCCTAATATGCTAGGGGAAGTTGAGGGAATGTTAGTGAGATTGATAGGGTTCTTATCATGTCATCTTTCATAGTAAATTTCAGAGTCCACTCATGAATAAACATAGATTTACAATGAATGGTATAAGATCCCCTCATCAACACTGCATCCTTATCCATTTTTTTATTTGAATCTGATGATAAAAAAAAGTGTTTAATAACATCCATATATTTTTAAAAACATTATTCACCATATATATTAGTAGTAAATACTACATATTATATTATATAAATAGGGATTACTTGCTAACGAAAATAAAACAATAAAAGAATGTTGAAGAAAGTTAATTTTTTAGCATTAATTTTACTAAATCATTAATTTTGAGTTGCTCAATTACATATTGTTGTTTTATTCAACCATTAATTTTGAGTATCTCAATAACATATTACTCAATTTTGAAGTGGAAGAGATTATTGTCACAAATTTCACATTTTTCCTTCTATAATTCCTACCATTGATGACATTTTTCCTTCTATATATATACACACCACCAAACTCTTTCAAATGATCTAGAGTTTAATTTAATAATAAAAAATGCACACTATTTAATTATTTCCATTGCTTGCAAGTAACAAAGTAATAAACATAGGAACTTTTTCTTTCTTATTTTACTACATATCATTGATGTAACATATGATTAACTAGTTGAATTTATTTTTCACTTTCTTTCAATGAACATTGCAAGCTTGTGGAATAGTAGCACCTTTATAAGCCTTGCAAGCATGGTATGTAAAATTTTCATAATCCTGAAATTAACACAAACATTAATCTTAATTAGTATCTTGTAAATAATAATCTAGAAATTAATTAAACTAATTATATGTGTATGAATTGAAAAAATAGAAAAGAAAAGACAAACTTTTCCAATAGGTTGATTATTCACTACCACCCATGGCACAAATGAAAGAGGTGGATTTAGTTTTGTTGTTTCCTTAATATATTTTTGTCCAAGCTGCATACAAATTTGAATTATATATTAATTTCTACACATAAAAATTAACCATAAAAATAAAAAATATAAAAATAAAACCTCAGTTCCATTTCCTCCATTAGAGCATTTCATAATAGGTCCCAAAGGCAAACCCAATTCATGGAAACAATTTTGCCGCATCTTGTTCTTTCCCTCAATTGCCAGAAACTCAAAGCAATGTATCAAACCATAATGCTTATTCTGTATCATTAAATAAGCACTTTTTATATAAGCACTTTTAAAATAAGCACTTTTAAATAAGCACTTTTTATATAAGCACTTTTAAAATAAGCACTTTTAAATAAGCACTGTTTTCTAAAATCACTTTTATCAAAGAATCAATAGAACTTGAAAAAAATATAAGCACTTTTTTATTTTATTTTTTATGCTATTTTTTATTGAAAATTTTAATTAATACCAATTATTTCTTCAAATATATAACCTTCTAAAAAATTATAAATAAATAATATCATATGAAAATGCATATTTATACTTACCACATTAGGCCAAATATTAATGGCACATGATTCTAAAGAATTGAGCTCACATTCATCTGGTCCATTCTGCAAAATTGTGTATGTGAAGAGACAAATATAAAATTAAATAAATTATTATTATATATTAAAACTTTGGATAAAATGAGAAATTTAAACCTGGCATGATATGGAATTGTTGAGTTGATTGACATGAGAATTAGCCCAAGGGATTAATTGGAGATTAACAATGTCAATGAGATCATTGTTGAATATTTCTTCAAGATTCTTCACAATGAAAATTGCACTAGGTTGGCTTAGACTTTCATAGTATACTGTTAAATTAACTTTGTGATCATCAATGAGTGAACTAGAAGAAGAAGAAGAATGAGATTCATAGGTGAAAAATAAAAGAACTAATATTATTGATAGTTTTAGAGAAACCATTTTTTTCAATGTTGTAAAAGTATAGAGACTTTTTATTGTGTCACTAGTGGTAATAAGGATGTGAAATATGAATATCTTTTTGATATATATATATATATATATATATATATATATATATATATATATATATATATATATATATATATATATATATATATAATTTTATTATTCTATAAATCTATAAATCTAAAAATGAAGTAATTGTCACATTAGTTGATGTAGGATAGCTTTTGTGTTTACACCTATAATGCAATCTATATGCTAAATATACTCTCTTTTTGTTTTTTTACTTCTAAATAAAAATAAGAGTATGTAGGAAAATAAGGTATTAATATAAAATTTCAGTCATTATCAATATTAATCATTCACTCTTGAGTTTTTATTTTTGGTATTGCCGTGTAAACTAAGATTACTATATAAGTTTTCATTTATATTATATTTATGACAATTCTTGTTTTTATATACTTTTTTATCTTCACCATGTCACATGTTCTCCCTTTTTTCTTGTCTTATTTCACTAACCATATGGTTTATGTTCATTTTTTTTTTGTCATGTACCATTTTTTTATATTTAAGATTGTATTCTTTCCATAGTTTAAATTTATTGCAATGGTTGGAAAATGTGATTCTCTTTTATTTTTATTTTTAGTTTTAGTAATTACATTATTTTTGTTTCAAATAGTGTAATATCAGAAGTGATATACACAAAAGTATTAAGTATAAGCATTGCAGATTTAAATTTTCATACTAACATATAAAAATTTGTTTTTAAATAATTTATATTTGTATTTTAAAATTTGATATTAAGTGATGTGTTTCATTAATCAAGGAACCAATTTTATCTAGCAGAGAGCACAATTAAAATCAAAATAAATTCATATATAACTTTATAGACTCAATTAAAAAATTAATTCAGAAATTTGATTAATTTTTTTTTTTTTAATTTAGAAGGTCAATTTTGAACTTGTTTCTCTCTTTTCTTTTTTATTTTGGCAATTATGTTTTTTATTATCAAAGATCATAGGGAGCTGGTGGAGGTTGTTATCCTGCCAAAGAAGAAAGAAGAATACGTTTGAGAAAAGGTTTGAGTTTGCCAAGTTCTTAGCGGTTGGTGATTTAAGGATGTTGGCGGTCAGGTTGGATTACATTGTGTTAGAAGAGAAGAGGATCTATGCAAATGTTCCAAGGTTTGACAGGAAGCTTGATGGTTCAGGTGACGGTGATGCGGGCAAGGGTCTTAGAGGTGAGTCTTCTCAAGAGAAGAGGTTTTCGGGGGAGTTTCTGGGGTGAACTAGGCGGCAAGGTGTAGCAGGTCTTTTGCTGATGTTGTGGGGCTTAAAGATATGGCAGGTGCTAAGGAGGGGAAATCTCAGGGGGCTCTTATACGATTCAACTCTAAGGAGGAGGATTTGTCGAGATTTTTGAGAGCTTTCATCGGGATGAGGTTAATCCGGGATCTTCGTATAATATGCAAACTCATTTTGAGATGGAAGGTTTCTTTGCTATTAAAGTGATGCCTTTAGAGGATAAATTTTGTTTGTTGGAGGAGATGGAAGAAGGAAAGATTGCTGATATGATTCGTGAAGGCAAGAATTAGTGGAGTTAGTGGTTTTCTTAGATTATGGAATTGAGAGAGGAGGGTGTGGATAAGGAAAGAGCTACATGGATTAGATGCTTTGGCATCCTGTGTCACACTTGGAATATTTATTTCTTTAAACTATTAGCCAAAACGGTTGGATCTTACATTTGTTCAGATGAGGCTACATTGAAAGGGGATTGTATGGATGTGGCTAGGTTTTTGCTGAGAACAAAATGTTCCATTGTTCTTAGTGAATCCTTTTCGGTACAAATTAAAGATGAAGTGTTTATGATTGAAATGGTTGAAGATTATCATGCTCCCTTGAGAATTGTTGTGAGGAATAGAGATGAGTGCGCCAATAAAGTCAAAATTGATTCTGACTCTGATAGTTCTTGGGGGACGAATCAGGTGGATGGTCATGAGGATTAGAGGTCGGAGGGTAGTACGCAATTATGTTAGGGAAGATGTCGAAGGTGATGGCCTTGTGATCGAGGATGAAGAAATAATTTCAGCAACTTTTATTGGGAAGAAATGCAAGAATAAAAGGTGTCAGAAATCTTCTAAAATCCTTGTTAAAAATAGAGTTGTTGATGTGTTCGATACTGCAATTTTAGTGGCAAAGAAGGCAGTAAAAAAAGCTAGTAAACAAGTAGGGTCCCAAGGTGTTGTAAAGAATTTGTTGGTTCCTAAGGGAGTCGAGGTGAGTGGGGTAAGTTCCTCTATGGATACGTTTTTCAAATTGAAAGGTGTTAGTGGACCTCTTGGTGTCACTTCACTAGGGCCTTTGTTTGATGAATGTATAGCAAAGTCATGAGGTATTCAAGTTGGTGGGTCTAGTTTGGTGGATCATTTTTTTCCATAAGCCCAAAGGCATTGTTAATGGGCTCACACCTTTAAAGCTAGAAGTTTTTCCTTCGTTGTATGAGGGGGTTAAGCTATGTAACTCCAGTGCATTAAGGTTTGGGGTCTCTTCTCCTGTAGTCAATTACGTCCATTTGGAAGGGGTTACAGAAGGCATAACCGATTACCAGATATCCAATTTGGGGATAGTGCAAACTAAGAGGAGGAGAGATTTTAACAAGAAAATTAAGGAGTTGGAAGATGCGATAAAGAGACGAGCTTGGTTCAGAAGGTGTCACCAAAGTGTGAGAAATGATTATTGGGTCACTCAATACTTGAGGTGGAAGCAACAAGTTGAAGCGAAAGAGATTCATTAAATAGATTTTATCAAGCAAGGCAGATTTGTTTCTTATCCAAGAGTCAAAGTTTATGTTGGTGGGTGAAGTTATTGCTAGTAGTTTTTGGGGAGGTGAACAGGTTGGATGGTCTTTTAGCAAGTTAGTTGGGCTTTCAGGTGATCTGATAACCTTTTTGAAGAAAGGAGTGTGCGAGGTTCTGTTCATCTTTAAAGGAACCAGTTACCTTGGTATTAAAGTTATTTGGAGGGATCGAGTGTATTACGTGGTTCACGTATACTCTTCTTGCTTCTCCTTCATCACAAATGCAAACTTACCTCTCAATCCACTAGAATTCCACACTTTTTCACAGAAGACACACAATTGGGATGTTCAAACCAAGCATTAAACACCTTGAACGACTTAGGGCCCCAATTTAAATTATTAGCAAGAATCCAAATTGATATACGATATGAAATAACTCTCTCCATCACCATTTGACCAACCATTCTCCATCTAAAAATTAATCTATCTAAAAGTAAAAATCTATTCAACCTACTCATGCAACTTCCATTATTCTTGCACCAAGTAAATATACACCCCACAACCAAGACATCTATCAAATCTACGTTATCGATAAATGCAAAATCTTCAATCTCACTCCTATTAAAATGACTTACTACCCTTATCCTCTCTAAATGGTTCTTGATAGCGTTGAACCCCCCTCCCAATGCATCAATCTCCCAACGAAACTTTCTGTTTAAAAGCACTAAGATCCCTTCGTAACCTTCTCTTGTTATCTAATTTGCAAGAGGAATAAATATTGACAATATAGTAACATATATCTTTCCACTCTACACAAATACCAACAAAATCTTCCCGTCTAAAACTAAATTTTAGAGACAACATACCTGATTTCAACATTATCAACATACTTCCATATCTCCCTTCCCCCACAACAAAGATATCCACAAATACTCTTCTGAATTTATTTTAGTTTTCTGAATCAAACACACATCAACCTTTTTATCCCTAATGATAAACCGTGTAACGCCCTTTAATTTAATTAAATTATTTTCGAATTATTTGTTGAAATATTGTGAAATATTGCGATATATTGGTATAAATTGCTATATTATTACTAGTTAATAAATTAGTTGATTAATAGTAGTAATAATATTAGAATAATACAAGACAAATTATATGGGCTTGTTTTTATGGTTGTATGTAGCAAAGATGGGGGTGTGAGAGTTAGACCCAATGAGAATATTAAAATGGTGAAGTTTAAGGTTAAATAAAAATTAGGTTAATTAGAAAGAGGAAGAAAAAGAATTCGAGAAAGGGTTCGTGAGAAGTTGCAGAAGAGAGGAAAGAGGCAAAAAGCTAGGTTTTATAGAAGAGTTATAAAGCAACCTTCAATTGAAGGTAAGGATGGGGTTCTGACTCTATAATGAGGTTTATGATGAATATTATGTAGGGATTGAGTCGGTATAAATTTTTTGTTATTTTGCTTTCCTATCTGATTGTTATAATATTGTGAAATTGTTGTTTCTGGAATGGATTGGTGTTGGTATTGTCTTAACTTTCTGATTACCGTTGTAGTATTATAATTGATAAACTGTTGGAAAATAAATCAAGATATTATAGTTGAGTTATTACTGTAACGTCCCAAAATTTCTTATTTAATTAATTTAATTAAGTTTAAATTAATTAATTTGAATTAGCATTTTAGTGGAATTATGTCAGAAGAAATAATAAAATGTAGTGTTGGGCCATTGGTGGAGTTAGTAATGTGGGTTGTTAATGTGAAGGAGCCCATTACTAAATTATGTTATATTTTCATAAAACAAGGAAATAGGAGGAAATTGGGAAATAGAGGAGGAAAACCTAAGAAGGAGAGAAGAAGAACTCATGGGCAAAATCTATTTTCGCAACCCCTTGGCAGCATTCACAAATCATGCCATAACTTTCTGCTCGTAGCTCCAAATCAGGTAATTCTTGAAGATTCGGATTCTACACAAAATTTCCTTTGATTTGATATATTAATTCTTGTCAGGGAGTTTCTCGATGAGGGAGATAAGCGAGTTTGAAGATTGGGGATTCTTGCTGAAAGTGAAGAAAAGAGGCTTATGGGTTTGATGGAAAAGAAGGGGAAAAGTCCAGATTTTTGGCTAAGGTAAGGGGAGACTCTTCCAATTATCATCTCTTATCGTGTTATGAATGATAGGGCATGATTAGGGATATTGTTTGGGTTAATTTGATCATATGTCAGTTGTTGTGTTGTTGTGTTCTTCCATGAAAGCTGAATCTGAGTTATGGGTTTCCAATAATTGGATAGAAAGTTAGGCTTTAATGTGTAAAACTGACATATGATAATAGATTGATAAAATTGGATGAATGACATATGTTAATGTATGAAAAGATGATGTTTTAGACTTAAAATCGCAGGCTGTTAGTGGTGAAAACGAGTAGAAAAACAAACTGATACGAATTGCAGGTTTTTGGGAACACTGGCCATTTGCGTATGATACGCGTATGGAATTGTGTGATACCCATATGGGTGTGGCTGTACGCGTATGATTGTGCTGTGTGCATGATTTCACGTTTTGTGATTTTTTGAAAGTTTAATGACGTATAACTTTTGAACCGTTGGTCTGTTTTTAGTGCCGTTTCGAGAATGATGAACCTTATGAGATAACCTATTTGTTTAAATGATGAAATGAGGTGTAGCTTTCAATTAATTTTGAATTATGAATTTATTGCTTGATGAATGATGTATTGTACATATATATGATGAGATATGACAATACATGCTATGTTTTAAAACATGATTATGTGATGATTGTTGAGAATTGTACAATGATGATTGACTTGTTTTGGAAGATGTGAATACATGTATATTCTTACTTTGATGATGATGATGATGATTAGTGTAATACATGTATGTTCTATAATGATGGTGATAATGATTGATTTGTGAATGAATGATGCTGATACATATAAACATACTTAATAATAATGATGATGATGATGATGATGATGATGAAATGAGTATAGGATGATGGTATTCATAGAATGATGATGATGAAAGTATGTTGTATATATGTTTGCATGCATTCATGACCATTTGATGAGGGCTGAATCCTAATGATGAGAGGATTCAGTGAAGGGCAAGATTCTCATTGTGTGGAATCTGTGCTGGCAGGGCCGTATCTGGATGATGTTAGATCGGTCGGTGGGTTATTCCCATTGATGATGTTTGGTACCACATGCATATAGTCAGTTGCATTCATATGCATGAATTTGTTAACATGACTGAATGTACTTCATTGTTATGATTGGTAATATGTGTTGTGTGTGATGGTGGACTATCTGAATATAGATGAATTGGGTGAATAATATAACTATTGATGTGTTGTTATTTATAATGCAATAATATTTTTTAATTGCGAATGAGACTCACCCTTACACTATATTTTTCAGATTGAGGATAGCGGCTTCGACTTGGTGAGGATTAGCTCATGAGTCGATATGTTTGTTTAGCGTCGGGTCATGCTCTGATAGATGTAACATTGGGGGAACGTTGTTTTTAGTTTATGACAATAATTCTGTTTTGTTTAATTTATTTTGAGGATTAAAAGCATTGACGATGTGATGCTAGCTTGATGGTTATTCCGCTGTGTAAACATGAGATATTTGATTTATGACTTATGTTAAAATATTCTACAGTGAATGCATGACATATGACCGATGTTGTTTATTTTATTTATGAATTGTGATGCCCTTGTGCATGTTACTCTGATTTATTTAATTAATTGCCGCTAGATTTAGAAGGGTGTTGCAATAGTGGTATCAGAGCAGGTCGGTCCGTCCGGCCAATTGTCGAGTCTGTTGAGTTGCGCGACAGTTGTATACTGTCGGCGTTTATCCCTTGGTACGCGACATGTGAGTGAATCACTGTCGATACTTACGTGTTTTGTTGAAGGAGTTGGTTTGAGTAAAGTGGGGGAGAAGCTTTGCTTATCGGAAGAGGTTCAGTTGCAAGTTTGCAAAGAGGATTGCGGTCGTAATGTTTCAGAAAGCGGACTTCGGCGAGGGAATGTGTCGCTTAAGTTATAAGAAGTTTGGGAGTGAAGAGATATGATAAAGGATTGTTTGGAATGTGATTGATTTGAAGATGATGAGTTTTGGAGCGGAATTTCCGTAAGAAAAACGCAGGAAGGTTGCTGAACCGTTATGAAACTTCAAAAATTCATAACTGGAGTTCTGGACATCCGATTTGAGTTCCGTTTGAAGCGTCGAAAAGCTAACGAGACGACCTTTGTTATAAAAATGGTTGCAGCAGCTGTAACATAGTTAATTGTGACAGTATGATGTTGGAAAGAGGTGAAGTTACAGTTACGCTTGTTCTTAAAACTAGACTTGTTTGTTGGTGCTGCATGGGATATCAGTGTCAGAGTTGAACGGAATGAAGGAATAATTAAAGGCTTGTTGGGAAGCAATTTTAGGAATTAAATGTGCCAATTGAGGAGTTTTGGAGATATTGTATAGAGTGTCGTTGCATGGCATCGGTGTTTCATTTTTGGATAACGATTGGAAAATTCATATCTTGAGCTCTGAGTGTCGGATTAATGTACCGTTTGAACCCACGAATAGGAGAGATTATGTTCTACCTTATGGAAGATTTATAAATACAGTAGAGTGGTCCTATGAAGAGGTATTATGAGTTCGGTTAAAGAAGCATGGAAAATTGTTGAATAGGAATGCCTACTACCGTGATTGTTTGAAACGGAATTGAGTAGAACATGTTGTTGGGGAATAAGTTGATGAGATGTTCGGTAATAAAGATGATTTAAGTGCCGATGGATCTTAGAGTGGATTGAATTAGTAGTAAAGGTGAATTAAACTTTAGAACGGTTGAAGTTGTATTTGTGATGCGTCACTGATGGGTTTGAGTGGTGTATTGACACAAAGTCAGCAAGTAGTAGCTTATGCGTCGAGACAACTCAAAGTGCATGAAAGGAATTATCCGACTCATGATTTAGATTTGACAGCCGTGGTTTTGTTTTGAAGTGGCGGTGACATTAAATTGTCTGGGTCAAGATTCGAAGTGTTTAGTGATCATAAGGGTCTGAGGTACCTCTTTGATCAGAAAGGGCTTAATATGAGGTAACGAAGATGGTTAGAGTTTTGTTAGATTATGATTTTGAACTGAATTACCATCCGAGTACAGCGAACGTAGTTGCTGATGCGTTAAGCAGAAAGTCCTTGCACATGCCTATACTAATGGTGCAAGGATTAGATTTGATTGAACAATTCCAAGATTTGAGTGGGTATGCAAAGTTACTCCTAATAGTGTTAGATTGGGTATGCCAAAGCTGACTAGTGGTATTCTTGACGAGATTAGAGAAGGTCAGAAAGTTGATGTTGAATTGATCGATAAGTTGACTTTGATTAATCGAGGCAAGGGCGGCGAATTCAGAGTTGACGAGAATGGTATACTGAGGTTTGGTGACAGAATTTGTGTTCCTGATGTTGCTGAACTTCGAGAGAGTATTCTAGAAGAAGGACACCGTAGTGAATTATTGGACTACGACGATGTTAATGAGTTTGAGTGCTAACTCAGAAAGGACACTATTATGTGGTAACGACAGTTTATGCTTAAATATGATTGTCGGCTATCTATTGACAAATTGAGGACTTGATCACCCTTAATCTCTTGTTGATAATAGACGGAATCATATAGATGGTGTGAGATTGTTTGTTACCTTAATGGTATAAGATGTGATGAATGCTAAGCCGTGAGAATAATCGCTCGCCATATTGCGGGAACTTATGAAGAAGTGACTATGAAAGAGTGCAACGTATTGGACGGTGACTTAAGACGGGTAATCGGAGTCGCACAGCGAAAGTGTGATGTGGAGTAATATTATGAGTACTACTCGTGGGCAGTGAGGAATTAATACGTCAGAAGCCTACGTGGAGAACATGTATTGATCTATATGTTGGATTTAGTATCTAGTGGATGTAACGATGTTGTATCATAGAATTAGAAATTTTTCGAATAATTGCCAAGATGATGAATATGTTATTGTGGTTGTACAAGGTTGACGAGTATGTATTCGGCGAAGTTAAGATGATGAGTTGATACCATATGATGCTATAATAATTTTGTGCTGTTGTAAGAAGTTATTGTAGATTCCAGAATAATAAGGGATTATACTCTAAGAAGGACGAGGTTGATTTAATTTTTAGAGAAGAGAGGAACTCAATTTGAGTTGTTTTGTAAGAAATGGTGTATTGAGGCTGACGAGTGTGATTATAATTACTTATGTATGCTCGTTCCAATGGTGGGAATGTATTAATAGATGTAGTAACTCCGGAATTTGTTTTAGTACGTGTAAGTATTGCTAAGTGGTAAATTAGTACCATGTGTGGTAAAGGAGGATTTTAAACAATGAGTAAAGAGATTCAGAATTGGGTAAAACTAAGAAAATCTAACTGGTAATGATGATTGTAATAAGTACTCAGAGTAGTGCATCAAAAGCGGAATGTAACGTATTGGATAATTGTTGGTGTGACTTAAGAGGAGTCAGATAGTTGAAATCCAATGATATATGAATATTATTATTGAGTTTCTTGAAGGAAGCGGTTGGTGAAAAGTGTAAGTATTACCTTATCGCTCAGATGGAAAAGCGTGTCTAAGGTTGGTATATTCGATGGATGGGATCCATTACTGCAGTGTTGATCAGTTGTGATCATACCATGGATTGTGTGATTATATTATTTAGTTATTGAGCGTGTTGTATGGATCGCACCTCGACGTTTCACTATCGTTAACCTTTGGAGATATAGCGAGTGGTACACCTTTGGGGTGGTCGAATGCGACGTAAGAGCTGCAATTGAATGCATGAGACATGTTTCTGTTGGTTATGTCAGATGAATTTTGAGGATCGACTAGGGAAATGTTACCCGGGAACTGGAGAGTCAGATGAAGGACTCCTATCCGAAACTTTTCACTTGAGGTATGATTTCATGGACGAAAACTCTTTTAGTGGGGGAGAGTTGTAACGTCCCAAAATTTCTTATTTAATTAATTTAATTAAGTTTAAATTAATTAATTTGAATTAGCATTTTAGTGGAATTATGTTAGAAGAATTAATAAAATGTAGTGTTGGGCCATTGGTGGAGTTAGTAATGTGGGGGTGTTAATGTGAAGGAGCCCATTACTAAATTATGTTATATTTTCATAAAACAAGGAAATAGGAGGAAATTGGGAAATAGAGGAGGAAAACCTAAGAAGGAGAGAAGAAGAACTCATGGGCAAAATCTATTTTCGCAACCCCTTGGCAGCATTCACAAATCATGCCATAATTTTCTGCTCGTAGCTCCAAATCAGGTAATTCTTGAAGATTCGGATTCTGCACAAAATTTACTTCGATTTGATATATTAATTCTTGTCAGGGAGTTTCTCGATGAGGGAGATAAGCGAGTTTGAAGATTGGGGATTCTTGTTGAAAGTGAAGAAAAGAGGCTTACGGGTTTGATGGAAAAGAAGGGGAAAAGTCCAGATTTTTGGCTAAGGTAAGGGGAGACTCTTCCAATTATCATCTCTTATCGTGTTATGAATGATAGGGCATGATTAGGGATATTGTTTGGGTCAATTTGATCATATGTCAGTTGTTGTGTTGTTGTGTTCTTCCATGAAAGCTGAATCTGAGTTATGGGTTTCCAATAATTGGATAGAAAGTTAGGCTTTAATGTGTAAAACTGACATATGATAATAGATTGATAAAATTGGATGAATGACATATGTTAATGTATGAAAAGATGATGTTTTAGACTTAAAATCACAGGCTGTTAGTGGTGAAAACGAGTAGAAAAACAAACTGATACGAATTGCAGGTTTTTGGGAACACTGGCCATTTGCGTATGATACGCGTATGGAATTGTGTGATACCCGTATGGGTGTGGCTGTACGCGTATGATTGTGCTGTGTGCATGATTTCACGTTTTGTGATTTTTTGAAAGTTTAATGACGTATAACTTTTGAACCGTTGGTCTGTTTTTAGTGCCGTTTCGAGAATGATGAACCTTATGAGATAACCTATTTGTTTAAATGATGAAATGAGGTGTAGCTTTCAATTAATTTTGAATTATGAATTTATTGCTTGATGAATGATGTATTGTACATATATATGATGAGATATGACAATACATGCTATGTTTTAAAACATGATTATGTGATGATTGTTGAGAATTGTACAATGATGATTGACTTGTTTTGGAAGATGTGAATACATGTATATTCTTACTTTGATGATGATGATGATGATTAGTGTAATACATGTATGTTCTATAATGATGGTGATAATGATTGATTTGTGAATGAATGATGCTGATACATATAAACATACTTAATAATAATGATGATGATGATGAAATGAGTATAGGATGATGGTATTCATAGAATGATGATGATGAAAGTATGTTGTATATATGTTTGCATGCATTCATGACCATTTGATGAGGGCTGAATCCTAATGATGAGAGGATTCAGTGAAGGGCAAGATTCTCATTGTGTGGAATCTGTGCTGGCAGGGCCGTATCTGGATGATGTTAGATCGGTCGGTGGGTTATTCCCATTGGTGATGTTTGGTACCACATGCATAGAGTCAGTTGCATTCATATGCATGAATTTGTTAACATGACTGAATGTACTTCATTGTTATGATTGGTAATATGTGTTGTGTGTGATGGTGGACTATCTGAATATAGATGAATTGGGTGAATAATATAACTATTGATGTGTTGTTATTTATAATGCAATAATATTTGTTAATTGCGAATGAGACTCACTCTTACACTATATTTTTCAGATTGAGGATAGCGGCTTCGACTTGGTGAGGATTAGCTCATGAGTCGATATGTTTGTTTAGCGTCGGGTCATGCTCTGATAGATGTAACACTGGGGGAATGTTGTTTTTAGTTTATGACAATAATTCTGTTTTGTTTAATTTATTTTGAGGATTAAAAGCATTGACGATGTGATGCTAGCTTGATGGTTATTCCGCTGTGTAAACATGAGATATTTTATTTATGACTTATGTTAAAATATTCTACAGTGAATGCCTGACATATGACCGATGTTGTTTATTTTATTTATGAATTGTGACACCCTTGTGCATGTTACTCTGATTTATTTAATTAATTTCCGCGAGATTTAGAAGGGTGTTACAATTACTGTGATGTGATTTTGTGTTATTTGGTCTGAGGTTGGTAGTCGAGTGAAATTGGTGAATCGAAGGGAAATTCTGTACGAAATTGGAAAAAAAACTAGAAAATTTTGTAAGTGGTGCCTGCCGCTAGAGCAAGGGGCGACTGCCCTTATGTGAGTGAGAAATAGGGGCGCCCACCCCTTAGATGAGAGATAGAGAGAGAGAGGGGGGCGCTAGCTTCTAGTGGAGGGGATGACTGCCACCATTTTTTTAGTACTTTTTAAATTATTCTTGTGCCTTGTGTTATTAGTTTAGTCAATTTCGTAATTAAATTATGGTCTTAGTAATGGCACATGTATTTAATAAAAAGCAAAAATTACTTAGTTAAATATAATAAGTAACATTAGCAGAAGGTTAGTGTTAACAGAAGAATATTAGCCGTAGGTATCAGTAGGAAATAAATTAGCATAAGAGTAATACAGTAGCTAGTAATTAGTAGTAAAAAAATCAGTAAGTAAATTACAGAAAATAGTGGAAGCTAGGTGACAGTAGAACAATACCCCCTAGTAGTATGAATTTATTGACACCAGTACTAACTTATATAACAGAGCAGAAAATATTAGTAGCGTTACCAAAAAAATCACTTAGCCGGATATAGCCGAATTGTCCGAATAATTATGCGAAGTGTTTGCAAATATTCCGGTTGAGAGAGTAAATTGTATAAGTTGCTGTAATGTAAATATTAAAGATGTGAATTTGCAGGTGGTGATGAATTTTGTTGTGTTGCCTCTATTGCTTGGCAAAACCAAGTTGTAGGCTTATTCGCATGTCGAATTGTTGTTGTTGTTGCATTCATACTGTTGTCGCATACGTAGCATAAAAGTTGAGAGCTTATGCTCTGTAAGTTGGTCTGGACTGGCAAAAGTTTAAAGTTCAAGGCTTATGCCTTGTTGGTGCCTCTATTAATTGGCAATAATAAGTTGGGAGCTTATGCTATGTTGGTACCACATGCATGTGCATAGTAACGAGTCACATTTCATGTTGCACCTTTATGTTGAGTTGTGGTGATGATGAAATGATTGTTATATTATGTTGATGATATTATTGTGATAAATGTTATTAAAAAGCTGTGAAGTGGTGATTTTATACGAACTGATTCTAATATAGTATTTATCATACATCCGATTATATTGTTTGATATCTCACCCCTTCTGTTTGAATGTTACCTCTATGTTGGTAACATGCAGAAAATTCAAAAGGAAGGTTGTTTACCTTCAATAGTTCGAGTCGGTGCCGTCGCTCTGATACGTAACACCCAGGGGAATGAACGCTTGTTACTTTGTTATTGTTATTACTTCAGTTGTTGAATTTTAAATAAATTTTACTAAGTACTTTGTTATTTTAAAGTTGTTCTCAGTTGGACAAAGACGTTATGTCATTTGACTTGAAGTTTGTGATTCTGCTGCTTAAATTAAAAGTTGTTTTAATTTTAAAGACTAAATTATATTGTTATCGGTTCATCCGAATTTATGTGTTATGTATTTGTTTTATATGCGATTAAATGCCGTTGTTTTTTAGTAGAAAATGTAGCATCCTATTTATATGTTAAAATTTTGTAACTCGGATTTTAATCATATTCGCCGGATAAAATGGGGTGTTACAAACCGCAATACTCTTTTCTTAATAGAATTATCGCAAACAATATTCATTAAACAATTTGAGCTCTACCTTCCATCTTACTTCTAATCTCTTTATCCTTCTTCTCCAACAATCTTATTTTCTCAATATGCATTTCATCTTTCTCAATTCCTTGAACGCCAAATTCTTTCGCCTTTTTCCTTGTAAACTTTGCAACATCATCAATTCTTCTTTCCCATAATCTCTGATTACCCCCTTACCAAAGCCAAATATGATAACGACTTATATCACAATGCAAAATTATGTATGTAAAGAGACAAATACAAAATTAAATTGACAATCATTATATTAATTGAAACTTTGAAAATTATATTTAAAAATAATAATAAAATGAGATATTTAAATTTGGAGAACTGTTGAATTGATTCACATGAGAATTAGCAATGTCAATGCGATTATTGTTGAATATTTTCTCAAGATTATTCACAATGAAAATTGCACTAGGTTGGCTTAGACTCTCATAGAATAATGTTAAATTAAATTTGTGATCATCAAATTGTTTAATGTGTGAACTAGAAGAAGAATGAGATTCATAGATTTTTTTAATAAGGTTCATATATCACAAAAATAAGCATTACAAAGGAGAAGGGGTAAAATCTTGTCAAAAGAAGGAAGAGAACTTAAAGAAATTAAAGGTATACCTAACCAATTCTTTACAAAATATTTTCTAATCACATAGGGGATGGAATAAAAAAACTAATGGTATGAGAAGACAGATCGATATTTGCAAAAAATTCTGCACAACCATTACCTTCCAGGTAAATGTGAGTGATAAAATGATTAGAGATGTTAGACGGGTCTGTGTACAAGTCCTAACAGGCTCTAAATCTCCAAGGCACTAAAGAATGGTTAGAGAAAGCTTTGACCACTAAAAGCGAATCTGACTCAAACCAGAGCTAGATGTTGCCACGTAATTTTCATTTTATTTTAATATTTTTATTTAGTAATAATTAAAATACTTTTATACATATTTGATTAATTACTTAAATTAATTTTTTGTATTTAATAAAAATGAGAATAATCAAAATAATAATTATTTATTATACACATTGAGGATAAATGTATGTTAATAAAAAAAATAGTTAATTTAATATTTTATATTATTGTCATCATAAAAAATTACAATAAATTAATTATAATTTACTATACTTTCTTGTTAAAAATATTTTTCTCAAAAATGTATCGTTAAAGATAGTCGTTAAAACATATAATTTATACATAAAGAAGAACTATTTTCCACTAGTTTAACCAGTTAATATTATTATTTTTTATTTTCTGAATAAAAAAATATATGAAATACATATTCTTGGATAAATAATAAAACTAATCATATTGTCAACATAAAAACAAAAAAAAACCTTATAATGTTGTCATATATCAATTTTTTTTCACATTTTAAATTTTGAACGCTTTTTATTTGAAAATGAGTCATTAAAGAAATCATTGAAGCATACAACTCAACTCATACAGTACATTGACAAAAAGTTGTTTGTCATAATCAATCTAATACTAATGTATTTTCTAATAAAAAACAATAATAGTTATAATATATTTATTATAGTTTATTATAAAAAATTAGATTATTAATAAAATAAATTAAAATTAAAAATCTGATACATATTTTTCTTTTCTTTTTTTAATGAATTTTTTTCTTTGTTGTCTTTTAACTTTTAGAATAATCCAATAATTCAAAATTGTACGTGAGAGAGAACATGAGAAAAAAAATTGTAGATGATCTAACTTCTAATATAAATATTTTAATCTTATTACTTCATTTTCAGTAATTATCAATATTTATTATTGACTCTGAACTTTTTTTTTTGGTATTGACGTGTTAATTAATCTTTACTATATAAGTTTCAATTCAGATTATATTATTGGCAATTTTTGTCTATATACTTTTCTTATCTTCATCATATCACATGTTTCACCCTTTTGTTTTCTTGTCTTATCTATTTCTAATTTCCTTTTCTCTTCGTTATTTCTTTTGCATACACTTCTTTCCCATAGAGAAAATATTTATAAGATTGTCTTATTTCTCATAGAGAAATTTATTTCATTAGTTGGATAATACCATTCTCTTCTATTTTCGATAATTAAAATTTTAATTATTATTATTATTATTTGTTTTAAATAGTTTGATATCTAAACTCAGCATATACACAAATTATTAACATAGAAGTATCAGTCTTGCGAAATCAAATTTGCATTCTAATATATATAAAAAATATTTTTGGTCTTTAAATAATTTATAATTGTGTCTTTAAATTAAGGATTTTTTTAAAACTCGATATTCAGCTTTATAATCAATTAATCGGAGAATCAGTCTTATTATCAAAGACGTCTTAAGATTTTAGAGACACCATGTAGATTAATTACGGCCAAATCAGTCTTGCGGATTCAAATTTGCATTCTAACATATAAAAAAAATATTTTTGGTGTTTCACCAATTTATAATTGTGCCTCTAAATTAAAGATCTTTTTTAAAACTCGATATTCAATTTTATAATTGATTAATCGGAGGACCAATTTTATTATCAAGTCGTCTTAAGATTTTAGAGGCGTTATGTAAGTTAATCATTCTATTTAACAATTAAACATTCTATTTAACTGGAAAAAAAATTGAGTTTGGCTTGCACGCCCTTAAAGATAGTCTTGTTGTTTATAGTTAACTAAAAGAAAATTGTATTAAAATCAAAATATAGTCATGTATAAACATAAATTATTGGTACAACTTCATTATAATCATTTGCATTTCCACATGAAACATATCAAAAATTCATTAATTCCAACTTCATTTTTCATAGGAATTTACACCTTAATTTGGTGATTAGTAGCAAGTAAGGTGAGATTTTTGTTGGCTTCATCTACATAACAAACATGATGAATTGAGTTGAATTTTGCATCTGAATCATAATAAGTTCTTGTTGAAACTGATCTACAAGCATCTGGTTTCAAATTTCCCTTGTATGCTTTGCAAATATATGCCACAAAATTTAAGTAGTCCTATTATAAACAAAACAAAAGGTAAAAGAGGTTAATTAAGAACTAATTGGGAATTATTAAATTGATACAATATTATAATTTCAATGATGAAGTTAGATATTTAATCACAAACCTCTTTGAGTGCTTGATTGTTGATAACCACCCATGGAACAAAATTATGAGGAGGATTAAGCTCAGCTGTTTCTTTAGCATATTTTTGTTCAATCTGTTTTGTTAGCCATAAATATAATAAATATAAATATATTACTATCGAATAAAGATTGGATAACTCAATTTTCGACTTTAATAAATCATTCAAAATTCAATCTCAAAATAAGCATTTCACATCTACATTTAATAATACATCGATATTAACATTTAATAAATATGCATGTCTGTTCCGTTTAAGGTTGTTCTGTCAAAGACTATTAAATTTTTTTTTTATGATGTTATTATATTAAAATTCATAAAATAGAGCTGAAAATAAGAAAATATAGAGATTAAGTTAAAAAAGAAAAGTGAAAAAAAAAATACTAACAGATTTTCCATTGCCATTTTTGTAGCAATCAATAGGCATTGTGCTCAAGCCAGTCATTTGGAAGCAGTTAAACCATTCTTTATGACGATTTTCTAAGGTGAGACGCTCCAAACAGTGTATAAGCTTGAAATGTTGTGCCTGCATCATAAATAATAATAATAATAATAATAATAATAATAATAATAATAATAATAATAATAATAATAATAATAATAATAATAATAATAATAATAATAATAATAATAATAATAATAATAATAATAATAATAATAATTGGTATATGTAGAATAATAAAAAATTAAATAAATAAAAAATGTTCCATAAGAACTGTACCGCATCAGGATATATTTTAATAGTGCATGCTTCGATTGTGTTTAGAAAGCATTCATCATTTCCATGCTGCAATTATTCAAAAAGAAAACATATAAAAATTAATGAGATTGTTTTCAAAAGAAAAAGTATATAAAAGCAAGTAGTTTGAGAATTTAATTTATCATAAACTCAACTAAATATTTTTTTGGTTGGTTGATGAAGAATACAGTTGGGTAGGTAATAAATCAACTGGTCAACATTCAACACAAAGGCAAGAATTTATTATTTTCACAGTACCTATAAACTAGTACTCTAGTCCTTAATAATGACACATAAATATTCCTACTTCAACATCTCGCTCAGAAAAAGAGTAATCCAAGTATAAAAAAAACTACTTTTAGGTTAATATTTTTGGTCGATTTAGGTGTTGCGATGCTAATTATAATCTGCGTGAGTGCGAATTAATATAATTTTTTTATTATAAAAACAGTGAATAACGATATCAGAATAGATTCGTGATTGAATATATAAAATCGAAAATTATATACCTGACAATCAAAAGTGCCATCAGGTGCAATCAAAGCATTACCCCAAGGGATGAATCTAAGATTGACAATGGAGATGAGATTTGTTTGGAAGAGTTTGACAAGATGATTCACTATGAAATCAGCACAATAAGGACACAAACTTTCATAGTAGATAGACATGGTTACTTTATTAGAAGAAGTTGTTGAAGAGGTAGAAGAAGATGAAGAAGAAGATGAAGGTGGTACTAAGAGCAAGAGTAAAAGCAAAAGAGGAAGAAGGAGGAAGCAAAAGAAGAATGAACGTTGAGGTAAAGAATCTAGAAAAGATGGCATTTTCATTTTTTTTTTTGGGGTATGGAAAATGGAAGAAGGAAGAAGAATGAGATGAAGTGGGTTGGTTTACTATATATGTGTGGTTCATAGGTCGTGCAAGGAAGGTATATCTCTTACATTGGCCCAATCATGTGCTACAAAATGTGTCAATTTAATTTGGAGTAGTGGAAACCATTTAATACACATATCTACTAGTATGTAGTGGTATACTAGTACTATAGTATATGACAATGAATAATCCAAACTCAATCAAATATAAAAAAACTATATAAAATGACCAATTAAAAACTATATTAATTATTTTTTAATCGTATCATTTAATTAAAATTCTATTTAGTAAAACTTTGTATTGATGTTAAGAATGAATACACTAATACTCAATGCTTTAGTAAAATTACTATTTCTCTTTTTTTTTTCTTCCTTTTTTTATACATTTTTCTTAATCTACACTAAATCTTTTCTTTTGTTATTTCTTTCATCGTTCAGTCTCTCACTATGTTGTACAATCTCTTCTATGAGTATGAACCCTCATATCTTTTTTTCGAGCTCATCTAAGATTTTATATGGTCCACACACTAGTGAAGAAAAAACGAGTGTGGTTTGACACTTGCTACCCCTGCGTATAAAGGTCACATTTGGGTTAAGGTTCTTATTCTATATTGTCTCACCATTAAAAAGGTACATAAAGGAGTTAAAATAGTTCATGAATAAGCAAAAAAGTCCATTTACACAACACTCCATAATTTTAGTTGGTAACATTGTCATGTATGTCATTCTCCTAATGTAATTCATTAGGATGTTTTTCCGTTTTTCTCGATTACTTCATTTTTTTTCTTGAATCAATTGATATAGATCCATCAAGCATATGGTGTTCTCTAGTGTTTGATTGTCTAATTCATGATGTATGAGTTACGATGCGTCACATCTCTTGGACCATTCTACCTTATTACTTTGCAATGATTGAGAACATAAAAAGGCAAGACTTCTCTTTCCGTCAGCACGCCTCTTGGACAGTGATTTACTAGGTTTAAACTTTATATTCTATGATTGGTGGTTTAGACATGTGGGCTTAGCTTGTGAGCATTTTTGGGAAGTTTGGATTATGGTGACCTGCATGGCAATGGATATATAAAATTGAGTTATCTATTATCGGATCTTAGTATGGGCGTCA